>NC_134485.1:148517384-148767384 GCF_040206685.1 Ascaphus truei | reverse complement strand
TGTGTCTTAGAGATAGTGTGTGTGTCTCACAGAGAGAGAGTCGGAGGGAGAGTCGGAAAGAGAGAGTCAGAGGAAGAGTCGGAGGGAGAGTGAGTCAGAGAGAGGGAGAGGGAGTCAGAGAGAGGGAGAGGGAGTCAGAGAGAGGGAGAGGGAGATAGTGAGTGTCAGGGAGAGGGAGAGAGTGAGTGTCATGGAGAGGGAGAGAGTGAGTGTCAGGGAGAGGGAGAGAGAGAGTGTCAGGAGAGAGAGAGTCAGAGAGTGTCAGGGAGAAAGAGAGAGTCAGAGAGTGTCAGGGAGGGAGAGAGTGTCAGGGAGAGAGAGAGAGTCAGAAAGAGTCAGAGAGAGAGAGAGTCAGAGAGAGAGAGTCAGAGAGAGAGTCAGAGAGAGAGAGAGAGAGAGTCAGAGAGAGAGTCAGAGAGAGAGAGTCAGAGATGCCAAGTGTCAGGAAGAAAACATTAATTTTATCGTTCTTTTTTTTTATTCTGTACTTTTCGAAATAAACCCAAGTTTCTATGAAAATTGAAGTTTTTGTTTTTTGCGGCCCACCTAAACTTAAACCTTGTTTATTTGGCCCGTGTTAGCCTTTGAGTTTGACATGCTTGGTATTCAGGGATATACCAAATAAGTAAACATGGGAAGAATGTTGATCCAGGGAGTAATCCGATTGCCAATTCTTGGAGTCAGGAAGGAATTATTTTTCCCCTTATTAGATATCATTGGATGATATAACACTGGGGTTTTTTGTTTGCCTTCCTCTGGATCAATAAGTAAGTATAGATATAGGATAAAATATCTCTTGTATAAATTTAGCATAGGTTTAACTTTATGGGCGTATGGTTTTTTTCAACCTCATCTACTATGTATCTATGTAACTATGTAAGAATTAAAATCTTAGTATTCCTAGCACTGCTGACCCAAATAACCTTTTCTTTTATCTATCTAGTGCCTACACTACCTTATGGTTTGTTATATATAGGGGCAAATAGACACCTCACAAGTCTATGATAATTTTCCCCTTCAATCATACTGAAATATTAGTAAACACCCTGGGGGTCAGCCGGGGACACCCGCCGGCCTATTGTGTGGATTGTGTGCCTGCAAAAATGTAAACAAAGACATTTTTCTAAGTCCTGCTCCTTTAGTGCCTGTCTTGAGCTGGCGTGTTTTTTTCGGCACATTTTTAAAGCATGCTCACTTATCGTAGCTCTGAGAATCAAGCAGATTGGCAGAAATCAGCGCATTGAGCTAATTGTACGAGCTTTGTGAGAAAAAAACTTGAAAAAAGCCTGTTTTAGAGCGCAAAGTGCCTGTTATCACTGCTCTGTGAATCGCGCTGAGCGCAATATCACGTTCTAAGAGCATTTTGCGCTCTTAAAACAACTTATCATTGTTTAGTGCATAGCCCCCTGAGTGCTGGGAACCACTATATCTATTGACACTTTATTTTTTATATCTGGTTTCTATCTGTTTGAACAATATAAAACAAATATGTAGGTGTGTCGTATTTCTTCAGCTACCTTGGATCCAAAAATTAGATTGCTAGCTGACTCCTAGTGCCACAAATACAATTAGCACATTTCACATACATCCAGTTACCTGCAGCTAGCTTTAGAGCTGCAAAACAGGGACACAAATAATAGTGTAGGGGAAAACATGATATTAGGGGGACAATACATTTTAACCCCTTCAGTCCCAACAGGGATTAGGGTTAATAGCGGTGGTGTAGGAGAAAACATGTCAGTGTGGTGAACATACAGTTAACCCCTCCCGTCCCAACACGATTTAGGATTAATAGCGGTGGTGCAGGGGAAAACAGGAGATTATGGGGATAATACATTTTAACCCCTTCACTCCCCACAGGGTTTAGGGTTAACCAGCCGAGTATAATGCCTTTATTATTGGCTTGGTTAACCCCTCTCGCCACAACCTTAGTCAGCCCAACAGACTCCAAGTCATGGCGGGAAATGACCAGGATGGGGAACAGATAGATATGGAAATGTTGCCAGACCTGCCTCTTCCTGACTTCCGTCAGAGGCAGAGGGAAGACCCAGCTCTGGCTAGACAATATGAGAAGGTGGTACGGGTCAACGATAACATAGTGAATGAACAAGGTGTAAGGGTGTTTCCACATTTCGAACTATTGAATGACATCCTATATCGTGTGAATAAGGTTACACAAACATTCAACAAATATTAGTCCCTAAAGTTTTTATTAAAACAGTGTTTACCTTAGCCCATACTCTCCCATGGGGTTGTCATCTGGGCAGAGATAAGACCATGGACCACATCTCGTCCTGGTTCTACTGGCCAGGCATACATGGTGACATCATGAAACTATGTGAGACATGTCCTGAATGCCAGTTAACTAGCCAAAAGTGACAGAAGCCATCCCCTTTGTTCCTCTGCCCTTGGTATTGGTCCCATTCAAGTGGATTGGTGTAGATCTGGTAGGACCATTAGAACCCTCTGCGAAGGGACATACTGTAAGTTCATACTAGTTGTTATGAATTATGCCACCAGATATCCTGTGGCCTTCCCTCTGAGATAAGCCACTGCTAAACAGGTATCTCACAGGCTGTTAGAGTTGTTCTCTTGGGTAGGACTGCCCCAGGTAATGTTAACCAACCAGGGAACGTCATGGCAAAATTAATGCAGGATCTCCTGAAGTTATTGGAGGTTAAATCCGTCCGGACCTCGGTCTACCATCCTCAGACTGATGGATTTGTAGAAAGTTTTAACCGTACTTTAAAAACCATGCTTAGGAAGTTTGTGGGCACTGAAAAGCGAGCTTGGGATGAACTTCTCCCTTTCCTATTGTTTGCGGTACGAGAAGTTCCCCAAGCCTCCACAGGTTTCTCCCCATTTGAGCTCCTATATGGATACCAGCCTCTGGGTATTCTGGACCTCCTGAAGGAATCCTAGGAGAAGGAGTCCTCCCCCTCCAAGAATACCCTTCAGTATGTCATAGACCTTAGAAACTGCCTAGACATGATAGGTCGGTTTGCTAAGGAAAATCTTAAATCTGCTCAAGAACGTCAGGAGAAGCAGTATAAACAAAATGCTTGCATAAGGGTCTTCCAGCTTGGGGACCAAGTGATGCTGCTATTACTGACTTCAGAGAGTAAACTCCTAGCGAAGTGGCAGGGTCCTTTCCAAGTTCTCAGCTGCACCGTGGAGGTAAACTATGAGATCTCTCAACCAGGGTCCAGGAACGCTAAACAAATCTACCAAGTAAACCTCCTGAAAACCTGGAAAACAATGAGATCACTATTCATCCACCCTCTGGAAGGAGAGACGGATTTTGGTCCACCACCTCCAATGGGAACTATGTATCGAAGTTTCCCGGCTGCAAAATTTAGAGAAAACTGGAGTAAAAAATTGCATCATATGTATTAAAAGAAACAAGGGAGAGAAAAAGAATAATTCTGAATGCACTCAAAACTATTGATAGTGAAATAGTGGTAGTATTAAAATACTTTGAGAACAATATTAAAAAATATACATAGATTGGTAGGAATATCTATGGCCAATCAAATAATCTAGACACCTATAGATAGTCTGTACTTGATAGGCAAATTAAGAGCCTCACAAGTGTGTGCATTCAGAGGGATTCTTTCTCTCTCCATTGTTTGTTCATGATAGCCTATCCCTGTTGCACAAGACTTTATTACTATTTTCTTTCATTAGAAGGCTGATGCAAGTGCACCCATCCCCATGATTGCATCTATTTATTAAAAGGAAAGATCTCATTGCCTATAACTTTTTAGTTGAATAAAACTGTTGTCATTTTTTAATATTGAACATTGAAATATTTAAATTAAACAGATTTTTTTTTTGTATAGCTAGTTAGTAAATATAAATTGTTAATGTAATATTATTTATAAACGTTGGAGGGCCCTGAGCCAGACCGAGTTTTTGAGGCAACCACTCAATATTCTGTTCACATGCAAATTAACTGGTGATTTCACCTATGTGCAAATATATTGGTAATTCCTAAAACCTGGTATGGCCTTTGGTCTCCAAGGAGATGTTAAAATAAAGCAAATTGATCTCTGTTAAAGTATTTGCACCTGGATTTAAAATTGGTTTTCATAGATGGAACCTTTTCAGGTTGGACTAAAGTTGTGAGTGGAGTACCTCAGGGCTCGGTACTGGGGGCCCTACTTTTTAACTTGTTTATAATGACCTTGAGGTTCTCATAGAGAGCAAATGCTCCATCTTTGCTGATGACACGAAATTATGTAAGGTAGTAGAATCGGAGCAGGATGTAATTTCTCTCCAGAAGGGCTTGGATAAACTGGAAGCGTGTGCAGATGAGGTTTAATACAGATAAATGTATGGTTATGCACTTGGGAACCAGGAATAAACAAGCTAATTACAAATTAAATGGGGCACAATTTGGTCAATCCTTGATGAAGAAGGATTTAGGAGTGCTAATAAACAGCAGGCTTAGCAAACATGAAGAAAGAGGAAAGAGAGAGAGAGAAGCTAGAGATGAGAGAATCTAAATCACTGTATATATCCCCTCAAACCTCCCTCCAAATAACAAAATAACATATACTGTAGAGAAACACCTCTGCACTAACTCTCTCCAAAAGAGTTAGGGAGAACACCTCATTTGCATATAAAAAGCCAGAAAAAATAACGATACATTATTTACGTATTAGCACTGGGTTGACATTATGTTATTTGCTTTAGTGCATAGGCATTATAATTTACCTAACATTAATTTAGGTTAACATTAGGTTAAATAGGCTAACAGAGTTTAGAAGATGTGCCCCTATGCAATTTTTTTGCAAGTGGAAAAATTATATTTCTGTTTGTTTATTTGTTTTGCCTTGTTTTGTTTTCCTCTTGTAAACTAAGGTATCACTTAGTGTATATACAGAATACGAATATGATTGACAATTGCTATTCCCTTTGATTCCTACTATCATCATTATTTATTTGAGACTTACATGTCCAAAGGGATCAAGATGGTTGTTGGTAAGCTTCAGTTTTTGAAATGAGACCAGTTGTCTCATCCAGTGAGCACCAGTTGCAGGGGAATCTGGATGAACATACAACCTTCCAGGCATTGCAGGCTCTGCTTTGCCAGCCACCATCCTGCAAAATGGAGGTAATTTCAGATAAGATCACCTTGAAACACAGTTAAAATATAAAAGGGGAACTCTGGTTCCTATTTCAGGCAGCGTTCCATTTAACCAAACTACTATACTGTGGAAAGCATTAAAATGTTTTAATAACTAGGAAAGGGTCTAGGCCAGTGGTTTCCAACTCCTGTCCTCAAGAATCCTCCAACAAGTCATGTTGTAAGGATATCTCTGCATGAGCACAGGTCATTCAATCAGTGTCTCAGTCATTGTGATTTAGCCACTTGATCTGAAGCAGGCATATATCCTTAAAACCTGACATGTTGAGTGTTCTTGTGGACTGGAGTTGTGAACCACTTGTCTAGACTTACTAAAAACAAATAATGCATGTCTGAACTTTGCAATACTCCAATAACTTCACTTTGGAACTATGCATAGACCAGTAAAACAAAAACAAAACAAAACACTAAGACATCTCTAGGGAGAATAATACTAATAACAGTTATTTTAACAGTGAAGCATGCCAGAAAAATATGTTTGGGGCTTGAAAGCTAGCAACCCATCACATGTGATGAGATATTTAAAAAATATATATTTTTATTTTTTATATACCTTTGCAGTTCAGTACTGACAGTTAAAGAAGGTACCTTCAACATATAACTATAAGTACCCTTATATCAATGAGAATGTTTTTGATAGTCAGTAACCACAGTTCTTTCAACAGTAGCTAACTTGAACCTGCTGTTCTGTAGTTGTTACCTTGTTTTACTTTATTGCAATACAGCTTAAAAATGGTTACTCAGACCTTGTCAGTTCTGGTGTGAATTATTATAATCAACAGTACACAAAAGAATACTTTTTAATTTGTTAATATCTCCTCGCCATACTGTAGTGGGTCTGTTCCCATTATTGTAGCTTTTTCCCTAACAGGTTTTTTGAATTAATTTTTTTATAGCTGTGTTTTTTTATTATTAAACAATGAACTCAAAACCAGAATTAAAATGCCTGCTAAGCCCCATCCCTTTGTTGACATAACTAGATTTCAAGAAGCCTTATCAGAAAAGCTCCATGTGATGAAAATGGGCGTAATCAGCGCATTAATAAAGGCAGTGTGCTCAGCTGGTTACCCCTATTTCGTATTGGGGATGAAGGGGTTAATTTTTCATGCACTATACATGTCTTATTTTTCCCTCAGTTCCTTGCTGTCCCCATTTTGCAGGATTGTATGTGCTTGCAGTATAGTACATCCCAAGCACACACATATGAAAAATATAATTGTGAGATAAGGGGAACATGTATTTTCAATAAAGTATATTTTAGCTACAGGTTTTAACAGGGACAAGCAGGAGGAAGTTGCTTATTCTCCTGTCATTAAAATGCACACAAGAACCAAATGTTTTGACACCTATGAGCTGGGTCACTTTCCTATGCAAGCTTCAAAGGTAACATGCTGGGCCCACGCCTGTGAGTCTCTGGAAGTTGCATATCAAAGACCCAGAGTCAGGTGGGTGTGAATTGGCCAGATGGATGCTAAATAGGAAATCCTGTTGACCCATCTGGGCTAGCTCACCCCCCTGAGTTCCCCCTTCCAGTCTGAGAAGGGCCAGGTAAAGAGGGGAGTGCACTAAGTAGCCAAGGTGGCATTGTCGCACATGCTCTGTGTGAACAGGAAATCCCTAGAGTGCCCACTCTCCAAACTGTGGGCAAGTAGGGGATTGGGGAATGAGAACTTTCCCACGAGGGGGATTGGGTGGGTATGTTGGAGATAGGCTCTCAACCCCTATATACATGCCACCCAGGCTATCCCAGTTGTCTTTCGTTTTTCATTATACCATGTGAGCGGATTTCCAACACGCTTCTAATAGCGGATAAGAGCGGCAGCACATTCCTGGAACGCAAAGAGTCTTATTACATCGGGACCAAGGACAAAAGACTGCGTTAGGACACTGTGATTGCTGGGGGTTATCTGATTAACCCCAACGGACCAGAAAAGACTTTGCACATTCACAGAAGGATTGGGCTGGCAATTTATGCCCTTGCAAAAGGACTACATTTTTAAAGACAATCTTCTGGTGCTTTGCACCTTTCTGGACATTATCCCCTGTTCCTATACCAGTAAGTGTAATTATTAAGTGTATTCTGCAGTTGTTGTGTGTTTGCCTATCAAGGGAGTAAATCTCAGTTTATTTTGCTCAACTTGTTCTGCTCAATTGGGATCCACAAAATATAAATTTGTTAATAAGTGCGTCCATCGTGACACTCCATACAATACAGTAGCTTCTCTGATAAGTCTCTTTGAAGTATGCATGGGACACAGCTCTGTACTTCCTGGTGTGTTAGAATAAGTAGTAGAGGTTGTCATATAAAACCCTATAACATTATTTTGACCCTTTAAAGAAAATGTAGAGTAAAAATATCAAAAAAACTAAATTAGCTAGAAAATGAACCAAAATAAAAAGAAATTGGTCCAATATTTAGTTGAGGTTTTTTTCCAAACATTATTTAATTTTTTTTTGATCCTTTTGTTATTGTCTTGAACCATGTAGACCAGACTTTGTAGAAAAAGGTAACGAATGGTATGAAAATGGATTCAAATGTAGAATGCTTATGTATAGGGAATATGTAAAGAGCTTTCAATCTCTTTCACAATGTACAGTTCTGTTGCTTTCCAATTATGCAGCAGGACTGTAGATACTGTACCTGGAGGAAACATAATAATAGATACTAGGGATACAATGTTACTGCTTATGGATGGATCTGTGAGACATTATATATTTTTATATATATTTGTATACATATATATGTATATTCAGTATAGGTATATTTATATATGTAATACGTTACCATACAGACGAACGATAAAGTAGAGACAGCACTCAGAAGGTAAGTTTGCCCAAAAAGAACTATATTAGCATGAACATCACATAGAACCAACGTTTCGAACCCACAGAGGGATCTTTATCAAGGGGATGTGTATACAGTGCTACCAATCAAGTGAATGCTTATATACCTGATACCCAGTGCTCCCAGACCCCAAATCAATTAGGACAAACAAGAAAATGTGTGTGACTCGTGATTATCACATGACATCTAATCACCAATGGGCAGCTATCTTGGCTAGTATATCCCTCAATAAACAGGCAGCCACGAGTCTATGAATCAGCTGTTACATCACAGCTAACGGAATGCAGTGTCCCTGGGAGGCATTGCAACAGTTTTTGCACATGCGTGCTGGGACGGGACTGCTTCGCTGGCTACCAGACACTCCCTTCAGTTGCAGGTGGCCATCTTGGATTACACCTCCGATGTGCAGGCGGTCACGTATACGTTGTTATTATTGTGTATACAGCAGGTCCCAGCATCCTTACAAGGCATGGCAATGGTACTTGCGCCTACGTGCTAAACCGGGTTCCTTCACTGGCTGACGGACACTCCAGATAGTTGCGGGCGGTCATCTTGAATTGAAGCTCCGATATGTAGGCGATCGCGTCTCCGCTGTCCCTATTGTATAGCCGTCAGGTCCCAGCATCCCTAGTAGATATGGCAACCATCTTGCACATGCGCACTCCAACAGGCACTGTCAAAAGGAGGAAGACTCACAGAGATAGGGGTGGAGACAACACGATACATGTGGGAAGGGTGAGTAGGAAAGTGAGGACCACATATACAAGAAACACATGAAGGAACAAACAATGTATCACAAATGTAATCAGTACAATGCAAACATCACTGTGACTACTATAATTAGATCAACCATGGGAGTAGATGGACATGTGGTACCAAAAGAACAACCTGGTCATGGTGTTTTAAACATAATAAATGTATCAAATGGTCATCCAATGGGACATAGTAACTGTGGGACCATGTAATCCACAAACTAATATAGTCAGTCTCCAATAAATATATAGGTTTTATAGTAAGGGAGGGATAAATACAATAAACGAAATGGTGCATGAAAAGAAGAAGGGCTACCTTATTCCCAAATGCTACGGGTACACAGAATCACCATTAATCACATGTAAGTCGAAACAGCACTAGAAAGAATGGCAATAGAACAGAAGGGGGTGCACTGCTGCCGTCAGGGTTAGAAGAAGGCGATATCCACACGCAATATAAATAAATAAAAGGTTGTTTTATTGAGTGCATATATACTGAAAATAGTGCTACAGAGCGAACTCTGACGCGTTTCGTCCCTGCGCCGGGATTAGTGGGGCAGTGGCGGAGGGTTGCGGCATACTTAGCCGTTTATGGTTCCTGCTCAGGGGACGCGGTGGTATTGTTGCCACACGGCCTCCCTACCACACTTCAGCCCCTACCCATGTAACGCTGCGGTTCTCGGTCAAGTGGGGTGATTGCTTACTTGCTTACTTACTATATTCATATTACAATGGGACTCTGAACG
Source organism: Ascaphus truei (assembly GCF_040206685.1). Lineage (NCBI taxonomy): Eukaryota > Metazoa > Chordata > Amphibia > Anura > Ascaphidae > Ascaphus > Ascaphus truei. Next base: position 148,757,889 of record NC_134485.1, on the reverse strand, counting down.
GAAGTTTGCTTTATAAATTTATCATTCATTCTGGACTATGAGTATTACTAGCACACAATTTGGAGCATCTGTATTTCCTTGAAGCAATTCTGGGATTTCCTCTAGAAAGAATTGCAGACTGTTTCTGTGATATAGGCTATGACGAGAAGGAAATTAGGGTTGCCCTGGATAAATCGAGAATACCTTCTTGGGTGGATCTCCTTCAACAAAGGACCAGATCGAAGCAAGTTGACAGATTCAACATAGTTACTACGTTCAGTATGGTGTCTAATTTTATTCAGAAAACTGTACGGAAGAACTGGTTTATCCTACAAAATATTAAAAAAATTTAAAAATCGGCAAATATTTTGTAAATCTTCTCCTCTTTTGCTTCAAAAGGTGTCCCATTATAAGGGATCGTTTGACAGGTTCAGATCCTGTGGGAATGTATTCCAGCACATGCTCCTGGTTGACTAAGGAGTGTATAGATGCTATGGCTGTGTTAACTGTCAGTTTATGGTGGTGGGCAAAACGTACCCACATAATGGGAATCCTATCAAAATCCACGATTTCCTTAACTGTGAATCCAAATTTGTTGTGTATTTTATTAAATGCCTATGTTGCCTTTTTTATAAAGGAAAAACCCAGAGAATGCTAAAATAGCGCATTGCGATTCACCGTTTGACCATTAGGAAAGCCCTTCTGGTGATGATTTAAAGCATGTTGTGAGACATTTCAATGAAAAACAGCACGGTCTCGTAACATGCCCATGCCAATTGCACAAGCACACTTCTCAGCGAGGGGCAGAGATAGAAATAAACTTTTTGTTGCAATTGGAGGCCAAGATGATAGAAGTGGACTTCAATGTCATCATGGGGCCTAAATGAGGACCTGAATCTGGGCTTCTGTCTGTGATCAGATCTATCTGTTATATTTGACTTTTAATTCAATTTAGTTATCTAAATGGTGGATTATGCCATGATTGTACTTGATCTAATATGCTGTTCTGGATTTTCATGCACCATTTCGTTTATTGTATTAATCCCTCCTCTACAGAGTAGTTCTTTGTATTTTGTAACATGTTGTTGGTTCATATGCCTTTACTACTGCTACTACTACCATTTGTATATTTATTGCTTATTCTTTTTCCTTACTTGTCCACTCTTCCATGTGTTTTCTTGTATATGTTGTCCTCACTTGCCTACTCACCCTTCCCACATGTGTCATGCTGTCTCCGCACCTATCTATGTGAGTCTTCCTTCTTTTGTCAGTGCCTGTTGGTGTGTGCATGTGCAAGATGGTTGCCATACCTACTAGGGATGCTGGAATCTGACGGCTATACAATAGGGACAGCAGAGACGCGATCGCCTACATATCGGAGCTTCAATTCAAGATGACGGCCCGCAACTATCAGGAATGTCCGTCAGCCAGTGAAGGAGTCCCTATTTATAGCATGCAGGCACAAGTACCATTGCCATGCCTTGTAGCTAGAACCTGCCGGCTACACAATAGTAACAACGGATACGTAATCTCCTGCACATCGGAGTTGTAATCCAAGATGGCCACCCAAAACTGAATGGAGTGTCTGGTAGACAGCGAAGCAGACCCGTTCCAGCGTGCATGTACAAAGACTGTTGACATGCCTCCCAGGGACACTGCATTCCGTTAGCTGTGATGTAACAGCTGATTCATATACTCGTTGCTGCCTGTTTATTGGGGAATAGACTATCCAAAATGGCCACCCATTGCTGAATAGATGTCATGTGATAATCACGAATCACACACATTTTCTTGCTTGTCCTAATTGATTTGGGGTGTGGAAGCACTGGGTATCAGATATTTAAGCATTCACTTGGTTGGTAGCACTGTATACACATCCCCTTGATAAAGATCCCTCTGTGGGTTTGAAATGTTGGTTCTATGTGATGTTCATGCTAATATAGTTTTTTTGCAAACTTACCTTTTGAGTGCTGTCTCTACTTTATCGTTTGTCTGGATGGTTACGTATTACTTACATATCTTTAAGGGTTAGCACCAGGCTATTTTTGTATAAACCTACAGGAGTGTTGTCTCTTTTCTTTACTATTTATCTGGATATATAATAGAGACGGACAAACTGGGTGTGTGAAACCAGAACCCCACATTCCAAAACCATGTATAAAACCAAAACCCTTAAGATTTTTAGAACAAAAACAATGCTTAGAACCAAAGCCTGAATACCACGGTCCATTTCTACAATGGAGATGAAAAGTTGTTGTTTTTTCTCTCCATTTATTTTAGATTTTCAGTTATATTATTTATATAATTATATTATATTAGTTTGTGTGTCTGTATTCTTTGGTGTAGCTTGTTTAAGGGATGGGTAATTTATTTGACTTTATTATCCAATTCTTATCCAGTGCAGTGGGATTTTTAAAATACCATATAATTTTAGGAATATAGGAAGCCTGAATGTAATCCATTGCAGATTTCTCTTGGCATGTATGATGCAGGGGATTTAAATACTATGAGATATTCAGCAACACCTTCTCTGGTAAGTATCTCGGGAACTATGGGTCCCCAGAGTTTAGATTAACGGGATTCAACTCTGTACACCCCTAGTTTCCCACCTACTGTATGCAAAATACTAAAAAGGGGGAGGGGCAAGTGGATTGCTCCCTTAAGTGAATGTTGACATTTAAAAAAAAAATGATTAAGCGGGTGTCATGAAGAAGAAACTCTCACCATTTGTTATCACAGAATTTGTACCGATGATCATCAGCCGGAACAATATCTATAAGGAGGATGTACTTGGTCTTGGGGTTCATACCGGTTACTTTCACTTTGTAACTTGGGAACATTCTCCTAAGAAAAAAAAAATGAAACCAATTGTTGAATACAAATATCACATGCAATTCAAGGGATTTTTTGGAAGCAGGTTATATGAAAAAAAGACAATAGTCAAAACGAAGAGCATAGTTTAGTAGTAGTTCAGTCAATTTAAAGGTAATATTTGAAGACATCTATTGCAACAAACGTGTATATCACCTGGATATTCTTCAGGTGATATACAGAGTAAAAAAAAAACATAGGAGGTTATGTTATAATGTTGCTAGGCATCCCATATATACGGATTGTTCCTTTTTTACCACCTTGTCCCACTGTTCTGGAAACTGTTGTCGGGATATGAAAATGCCACATATTTTTGGGAGGAGGTGGGTCGCGGCGGGAGATAGCAGATGATGGTGGCTACGAGCCACCAGAGAGACCAAGAGGAGGACAATGGTTGTTTCTGAAGCAGCAGAGAAGGAAAAGGCCGGAGCCCACCCCAGCAATCCAACCTGGAAGTTATTGAAAACTTCTGGTGTCTGCTGCCACGATGGCTCTGCTCCATGCTACAGGTAAGAGGAATTTTAGCTTGCGGGGGAGGAGGTTGTCTAAGAGATATATTGGTGGGCTGAGTGATAGATTAGGGGGCTGAGAGATGAGGAGGGGAGCTTAGAATTTGAGGGAACAGGGGGGCTGAGAGATGGAGGAAAGAGGAGAGATGAAAGATGCAGGGGTGCTGAAAGATGGAGGGAAGAGGGGGGATGGAAATGGAGGGGGCCGAGAGATACAGGGGCTGAGAGATGCAGAGGGGATGAGAGACGGAGGGGGATGAGTGATGCAGGTGGGTTGGGAAATGCAGGGGGGCTGAGAGATGCAGGGCGAAGAGATGATGAAAGAGATAATGATGGGGCGGGGGAGGAGGGAAGAAATAAATGGATGCAGGCAAGATAGAGATGAGAAGGATAGAGAATGGGGAGGAGAGAAACTGTATGTGTTTTATCACTACAACAAATAGGATACATAGTTACATAGTTACATAGTAGATGAGGTTGAAAAAAGACATAGGTCCATCAAGTTCAACCTATGCTAAATTTAGACAACAGATACTTTATCCTATATCTATACTTACTTATTGATCCAGAGGAAGGCAAACAAAAAACCCCAGTGACATATCATCCAATGATATCTCATAAGGGGGAAAATGAATTCCTTCCTGACTCCAAGAATTGGCAATCGGATTAATCCCTGGATCAACATCCTTCCCATGTATACTAATTTGGTATATCCCTGTATACTTTTCCCATCTAAAAAGATGTCCAACCTTTTTTTGAACAAATCTATTGTATCTGCCATCACAGTCTCCATGGGTAATGAATTCCACATTTTAACTGCACTTACTGTAAAGAACCCTTTCCTTTGTTGCTGGTGAAATTTCCTTTCCTCTGACCTTTAGGGATGGCCCTGAGTCCTTAGTACTGCCCGTGGGATGAATAGTTCTTTTGAAAGCTCCTTGTATTGTCCCCGAATATATTTGTATATAGTTATCATATCCCCTCTTGGACGCCTCTTTTCTAATGTAAATAAATCTAATTTAGCTAGCCTCTCCTCATAAGTTAGATTGTCCATCCCCTTTATTAATTTGGTGGCTCTTCTCTGCACTCTCTCTAGTTCCATAATGTCTTTTCTTAGGATTGGTGCCCAAAATTGTACTCCATATTCAAGGTGTGGTCTTACTAGTGCTTTGTAAAGGGGCATAATTATGTTTACTTCCCTTCCATCCATTGCCCGTTTGATGCAAGATAAGATCTTGTTTGCCTTTGCAGCTACTGCATGACATTGGGCACCATTGCTAAGCCTGCAGTCTACAAGCACTCCTAAATCCTTCTCCATCAAGGATTCCCCCAATATATCTCCATTTAATTTGTAAGTCGCCTTTATATTCTTGCATCCCAAATGCATAACCTTACATTTATCTGTATTAAACCTCATTTGCCATTTACCTGCCCACGTTTCCAGTCTCTCCAAGTCCTTCTGAAGAGAAATTACATCCTGCTCTGATTCTATTACCTTACACAATTTAGTATCATCAGCAAAGATGGAGACTTTGCTCTCGATCCCAACCTCAAGGTAATTAATAAACAAGTTAAAAAGCAGGGGTCCCAGTACCGATCCCCGAGGTACTCCACTCACGACTTTAGCCCAACCTGAAAAAGTTCCATTTATGACAACCCTCTGTTGTCTATCCGTTAACCAGTTTTCAATCCAGGTGCATATATTATTACGGAGTCCAATTATCTTTATTTTGTACACCAACCTCTTGTGTGAAAAAGTATCAAAAGCTTTTGCAAAATCTAAGTAGACCACATCAACTGCATTACCCTGGTCTAAATTCCTACTTACCTCCTCAAAGAAACAAATAAGGTTAGTTTGGCAAGATCTATCCTTCATAAATCTATGCTGACTATTACTAATAATTTTGTTTTCCATTAAGTATTCCTGAATGTTATCCTGTATTAAACATATAGATTTAAATTAAATTTTCCTACTGAATTTCGGTGTCCCCTATTATAAAATCTTAAATGTGGCAACCCTTATGTATCATGTTTCCAAGAACGGTGTCAATTTGCAATCAAACTTTAATTTTTTACCCTGATGAAGCTCTGCAGTTGGAGGGAAATGTGCGTCGGGCACATTAATGATGTCATCAGACACCATTATGGGTCTGTTTTAGTGTTATGGCGGCTACTACTTTATGATTCAGGATCAGTTTTAGGATTGTTCAGACAGTTCTAGTCAGGTTTTATGCATTATATTTATGCTACCATACTGAGCTATTAGCAACTGGGCATTGGTATCATCATAACACAGTCATATTGAGTTTTGCTAGTCTATCAGGCAACATATGTGATTCCGTTGCAACATAAGGGGCACACTTAATAACATTTGCTATTTTAGTTTCCTTCAATTCATGTTGCCACATTGTTGCTCACTTACTTAAGGCAGGTCCATATTTGTTTCGCCCGCGCGGAAGTGTGCGCATCCGTGACGTCACCCGGGAGAAGCGGGTGCATTTTCTGGACATGCCATCGGGGGGGGGGGTGTAGGGGCGTGTCAGTTATGTCACGGAGCTGGTTCTCCCTCATTGGACAAACCGCTCACGTGACCTGCCCGTCATTGAAACTAATTCCTTGCGCAACGCAAGCCCCCCCCTGCTGTCACACGTGCGCGCCCGTTTGGTCTATGGGTGCGATCAATGCGTTAAGGCAATGTGAACGCACGTGGTCTGCTATAGCATGGATTTAGCCTTAGATGGTTAATCACTCCCTATATCAATCCCACTGCATATTAGGAGCACAAAACTAATGCTGTATAGGCATATTGATATATATTACTATACCTCATTATTTTGATGGTTTCTCTGGTGGTGTTTAATATACTTCTACTAACCACATATATGCATATTTGGGCTTTGTTAAAGCTGCAGTTCAAGCAGTATCCTGCATGTGTGTTTTTTTTAATATATTAGTACTGTAGTAAGAAAAAATACTTTTAGCATTTTCTTTTTTTTAAAAAACAACTTTGAAAGACCAATTTTCTTGTATTCTATTTTTAAAAGCATGCTTGTTGCTATAGCAACCATTTACATTCCCCATATTTAAAGATGTCGCCAAACTTTGCCGATCAATAGACGGAGAATGAATTGACCGGAAGCTATGCAGTTCTTTAGGTAAGTAGAGATTGCCCACATGAAACTATTGAAGTAAAAAAAAAAACTCAAAAAAAAAAAAAAAACTCGAAAAAAAAAAAAACGGGAGTTTGAACTGCAGCTTTAACTCCCTGACTCCATAACAACAGTCTGTTTAGTACCATCATACTGTGTGGATATTTATCACGGTATTCTTCCGTCTAATGAATTACATAGGCTATACCCTAGTACATGAGCTACATGTTTGCACTATCTATTTGCTACATGTCTATCCTATTACCAACATTACTAACAAGGTATCTGTTTGCCATCTGATCCTGACTGGATAGCTATTATTATTATTATTATTATTACACTACATTATATATTATATATTATGTTATATTATTGCCATCCAATTCAACAAGCAATGTGTCTCCCTATCAAGGCAATATGATTATCATTATTATTTCATTTTGGCCTTTAATGATTAGTGAGTTCCCTGGCTATGCTGCCTTACTACTATACTTCTTAATTACTGTTATACATACATTACAGTGATATATGTTTTATTAATCGTTTTTATATTAATGGTTATGTTTTAGATTTTGTGGTGTACAACAAAGTGAATACTCTGTGTGCACAATCCTGTGCCCTCTATCTGTGTTTTGCTTTTTTCCCATTATATGCAATCAATTGCTGTAGATAAACACTTCCAAAGTTGATCATTAAGGCCCATGCAAAAGCAACCAAATTCGATTCGACATATCTTCATACATGGATGTGAAGAGACATATATTATCACCTATTTTCAATTGAATGTAAAAAAAACCATTAGTTTCTGCATTCTTGTCCATTAAATTCCTTTTTTGTGTAATTTAAACAATGAAGTCTGAGTGTCTGAGATGAGAAATATGCGTCAAACGTATTGAATTTAAGCAAAAACAATTTTGTTAAATGTAGATGACAGATAACTAATGGTGTACATGGCTTTCATGTAATTTGATTGATTTATAGATCCCTCTGTTATCTTTTCAGCCTTGACAAAGTATCCCCTACTTTATGGTGACATCGTCCTGGAACAGGAATATCTATCTCTGCTCCCCGTGTTCCTCTCCGCCCCCTTTTTGTAGCTCTGCCAGCTATCTTTATTTGGATGTAAGCTTTACCTGCAGCTTCACTCCTAGTGCAGATGGGAATGGATACATTTATGATACTTTCCTCCCTACAGTCTGCTAGATACTGGTTGCCATGGCAACATCTCTAGTCCTCCAAGTTAAATGGACATTTCCATACTCCCCTGTCTGTTTTCACAGGTAGATTTGCCCTGGCCCTATTCATGTGTTACATCTGTAACGGGTTTTGTGACTTGGCCTGACCCACCCAATCTCACATTGGCCCCTGTGGTCTAACCGGGCCCCATTACAGTGTGGTAGTGTTTGGTGGTGCACCTGTTGGCAACAGGACTCCTGAGTCTCCCGCATGATGGTGTGTGGGGAGGACCCGTCCAGACAGGCAGCTGAGGTAGTGTGCTGAGTCTCACCTAGTTCCAGTGCAACGCCTCCACCTCACCAGGGTCCCTGCGTCCGCATGGGGATGATCCTGACGAGGAACTCCTCCGTGGTGCTCCTCTCTGTACACTCATTCCACACATGTACACGAGAGGGTTTCTGAATGAACACATCTTTATTGAGTGATGTGGGCTAGCTGCCCCTCGCAGTTGAGATCTAGCCTCTCATGATTATTCACTCTGCTTCCCTTCAAAGGTGATTCTCTCCTTAATAAGGATTCCCTATCCCCGCAGGGATCACTGCCCTGTGCCAGGTCCCTGGACACAGTCTCCTCTGGAGTTACTATAACATAACTAACACTCTGGCAGAACTTGAACTCTTGCAGCACTACTCCTCTAGCACTCCTGCTAGACTTGGAACTCCTTCCAGACTTGGAACTAACTTTAGAACACAGTGCTGTGCCTTATGTAACTTCTGAGGCTGACACACCTCTGACATCACTAACCATGGAGTCAGAGCATGTGACCAGTCCCATCCATACACAGGGCACCCCACCAGGGTGTGAGGGCAAACCTCCATAATTACTGCTGGCATGCCCACAACTTACCAGGCCTTACTGTCAGCAGGAGAGATGACTGTAGCCATTTTACATGTCCGCTACATTCTCCCCCTGGTGAATCCCATCGTCCTCGCTGGGACCTACACTGGCGACACACTTTATTCGAGCTCGGCTAGTCCCACGAATTCGGGTATACCCGGGTGTATTGAGGTTTGTGACTGTTTTCTGCCCGAGTGCATTGGGTTATTTTCCAGGCAGGGATTGAAGCATTTTATTCCCGCTGGCTGCAATACTGCACAGTATATATATATATACTGCATTACAATTCATGAATTTATGCCATCTGGTAGACACGCGAAGCATTGCAGCCTATTAAATCCTAATCATTATCATTTAACAGATCAGCCGCCCGTCAGCCAGGCATGAACCCAGGCTGGGAAGGCAAACGCAACGGGGCTTGTCAGAGGTGAGGAGCGGCACATTCCAGGTATCTGCCAGGTACATACTGGGTATTTGCTCGAATAAAGTGTGTCGGTGCAGTAAATTTGTACGCCTTCTTCCAGGAAGCACTGTAACATATGACATAATTATGTTAACATTCACATACAAATTTTCATAATACCATAACAAAATGACTACAGTACATTCCGCCAAGCCCGCCCCGACCAGCAGCCACGAATCCGCGTAATGTATTAGTACCCCCTAAAAATAGTGAAGCGGGTCAGGTTTCTTGACCTCTCTACCGCCCATGTCTATGACCGTGACGTGATAGTGCCTAGACAGTCCCCTCTCAGGCCTATATGTCACTCGGTGCTTATAAATATTTCTCCCTATGCCCCACACACGCACTAAGTGCTCTATGCGCTCCTCGGCCTTCTTCCCTAGTACTGAACTCCCTCTTCCCACTAGGTGCATTTCAATGGCCTCCCTAAGCCACCTATCCCGGTTGTCCTCTATCTCATCCATGAGAGGCTCAGGGACATACGGATACTCCAACCCGTGGGATGATTTGTACCTAGCCACTATGGTACGTTCGGCCCTGCTTATCCTAGTCAGGTCAGCCTTACCTGCCCTCCCAGGTAACACCCATGATAGGGGCTCATCAGGGTCCACGGGGTCTGATAGGATACTAGGACCCATGGGTTCTATCTCCCTATGTTCAATTTGCAGCCACCGCTCCTGTAGCTCTCTATCCCGTTGTTCCGGTGTGAATTCTCCCACAGCCCACCAATAATCAACTACGTTTTCCCGCCGGATGAGGAACCGAGTACGGTCCATCCAAGCGGAGTACCCTTCGAATAGTGGGGCCCACCAACGGTTCTCTCTAAACTTATGTGACCCTGGCTCTCTGTCATTGTCTAAAGAAAATACCCCCGATGACCGTGCCGATCGCGGTAGAAACCACCTGGAAGATCCCGGGGCCTTTACCACTGGTTGGGGTGCTGTCGTGGCCACTCTCAACTCTCCCCCTCCCAGAGAATCACCCTCCGTAGCGCCACTGCGCTGTCTTTCCCCAGTCCGTCTCTCTTCTCCCCCTGATGAAATGTCCACAGATTCCAAACTAGGCGGGGAACCCGGGGACCGTGTGATTGGGGTAGGAGTTTTAGCTATGGCGTGGGATTGGGCGTAGGGGCAAGAGATTGGACCCCACGGGGTTACGACCCGTTCCTGGCTGTCCGTAGACTGGTCCAATGAGGATATCTCACCCTCCTCAGTCCTTGGATCGCCCATCCAACTCCAGGGCCTTGTAGGTGATCGGGGACCTTCCCCCGATCGCCGAAGCGTCGCTGCATTGGTTCTAGGGGTTACGCTGTCGCCACCGGAAGTGATGTCCTCCCCGGAACCGGAAACACCGTCATCGCGGGTTGGACCCCCATGCGGGATCTCTTCCTCAATGACGACATCCGGAAGCTCCGCCGTCGTCGCCACCGGAAGTGATGCCGTCTCTCCACGTGCGCTCGTGGCCTGGCATGGCCTCTCTGCTTCTACACCGTCTGCGGGGGCAAGGTAAGTGAAGGGACTCCTCTTACCCGTCCGCAGGGGTGCCGGTGTCTCTCGTCCGTCGCCACCACGTTCTGAGGCGGAGGGACTCCGTCTCTCGGCTCGCCGATCTGCGGGGGACGTTCTGTCTTTCCGACAGCTGCTGGTACCACGGGGTGTCGTCCTCCCCGGTTCTATCCTGGGTCTCGCTGTTACCTCCGCTAGTTCCCGGAGATCCTCGTCCGAGTATTCTCCCTTCTCGGGGCGGTCAGCAGGTGACCCGACTGTCTCGGTTGCGGCCGACCCAGCCGACTTGACCGGCTCCAGTCCCCTTTCTCCGGGACTCGCACGTCCTATCCACAGTGCGCCAGGGGACTCGACGGCTCGCCTAGCCTGGTCCCCCGGGGGGTCAGCCGATTGGATGGGTATGAAAGTTGGATAAGGCCATAGGTACAGTGTCCCGCAATGTGGGCATCGTGCCGCCGTGTTGACCGTGCCTCCGGGCAGCCCGCATTGTAGGCAGAGCCCGACCACCGTCTCGGTGTTAGCCACCCTCACTACTAGTAGCCCGCCGGGTACTGAGTAGGGCTGGGTGGAGACCATAGTTCCCACAGCGGAGGGGCAGGCCATTCTTTTTGTAGGGACCACTTTCAGGGTGGGTCTCTCCAGGTCAGTGGTTCCTCGCAACTGACCGGTAGAAGCTTCTGGGCCAGCCACTTCCTGCTTCGGCTCCTCCTTCCGCTGACATAGCTGGAACCCGCCCCCAGGGGTTGCAATTATGGGCGGGTCCCACAGGGGAATATCATGCCCCTTAATAAAGGCCGCGCCTTTCTCAGTCCTGGTGGGCGCGGTCTGCGTTTTCGCGCCAGTTTCCTCCTCAGAGCTGGATTCTTTTCCCGCGGCTAGTTCCCGCCTTCTCCTTGCAGCAGCTTTGCGTGCAAAGTATCCTTCTTTTTGGCAAATCCCTTCCGCGGCCGGAACTACTTTTTGTAGTGGCGCCGTCTGGATATCAGTCCCTGGGCCCAGTGGGTGCATCCCCACAGGCCATAGTTGAAAGTCACTCCCCCTGGTAGATATCAGGGGAGGGTCCCATAGACTAAGCGGTTGACTCAGCACAGGGGCTGAGTGAGTCACTGTCCATGCCGGCGCAGCCATAGCTTTCGCGCCATGCCCCCCATCAGGGCGGGGCTCTGCTGTTCGCGCCATTCCCGGCCAGCTCTTTGCAATTCCTGCATCAGCCACATTTTCTGTGACTGGCCCATGCGGTTTCCCTAGCAAGCGGGAACCGCCATTTTGGTTGGCTTTTAAGCCCAAAAAGTCAGTTTGTTTGCTCTCCTCGCGGGGTTCTCCCCCAATTATTACAATTTCCTCACACTCTTCAAGGGTGGCCCCTCGGTGTCCCAGACAGGATAAAAACGGGGCAGCCACGGCCTTCGCTCCGCTCCAGAGCAGACTGGTTAACGATAACTCGGCGACAGTTTGCTCTTCAGTGGGGCGCACGCCACGGGTGCCTTCCCCATCAGCCTCTGGTCGCCATTTTATGTTCTCCGCACCACGCGGATCCTCCATTCTCTCGTAACAGTTATCGTACATGGGGCTCCGTTCTGCGGGGCAGCCTCCACATCAGTACAATAAAGAGTTGCTCAGATGCACCACCACATGTGTACCTTATCTAGGTGTGACCCAGTGTGCACTACCTCAGGCTAGGCTCACTCTCTCAGTGTCTGCTGTGACTCCTTCCTCCCAGTCTGTGCTCCCTACGGTGAGTGTCTGGAATGGGCTAGGTACTCTAGCTCTGCCATGCAGTACTTGGGGCGTCTACCTCTCTTGGTCAGCCTAGCGCAGACCCTCTCCAGGATTCCTGACCAAGTTAACAGGCTATCCCTTCTGGCATCCTACCAACTAGCACTGCCTCAAGGTGACTCGGTCAGCTATAGCCCGGCTCCAGACCCCTCACTCCTTTCAGGTCCCTAGCTTGTCCCTGCGAACTGACAATATCCCGTCAGCCCCTGACCACCCCTAGGTCCGTCCCTACGCAGCACAGAGTGGCAGCAGACACTCTCCCTGTTTCCCAGTGTGCCTAGCTAGAGCCTGTCCTGATGACAGATCTGATCTCAGCAGCTCGCCTCCAAATGTAACGGGTTTTGTGACTTGGCCTGACCCACCCAATCTCACATTGGCCCCTGTGGTCTAACCGGCCCCCATTACAGTGTGGTAGTGTCTGGTGGTGCACCTGTTGGCAACAGGACTCCTGAGTCTCCCGCATGATGGTGTGTGGGGAGGACCCGTCCAGACAGGCAGCTGAGGTAGTGTGCTGAGTCTCACCTAGTTCCAGTGCAACGCCTCCACCTCACCAGGGTCCCTGCGTCCGCATGGGGATGATCCTGACGAGGAACTCCTCCGTGGTGCTCCTCTCTGTACACTCATTCCACACATGTACACGAGAGGGTTTCTGAATGAACACATCTTTATTGAGTGATGTGGGCTAGCTGCCCCTCGCAGTTGAGATCTAGCCTCTCATGATTATTCACTCTGCTTCCCTTCAAAGGTGATTCTCTCCTTAATAGGGATTCCCTATCCCCGCAGGGATCACTTGCGTGTGCCAGGTCCCTGGACACAGTCTCCTCTGGAGTTACTATAACATAACTAACACTCTGGCAGAACTTGAACTCTTGCAGCACTACTCCTCTAGCACTCCTGCTAGACTTGGAACTCCTTCCAGACTTGGAACTAACTTTAGAACACAGTGCTGTGCCTTATGTAACTTCTGAGGCTGACACACCTCTGACATCACTAACCATGGAGTCAGAGCATGTGACCAGTCCCATCCATACACAGGGCACCCCACCAGGGTGTGAGGGCAAACCTCCATAATTACTGCTGGCATGCCCACAACTTACCAGGCCTTACTGTCAGCAGGAGAGATGACTGTAGCCATTTTACATGTCTGCTACACATCTATTACACACTTCCTTTTCCTTCCTGAACTGGCTGAGTGAGTACTCCTATGCTACACTCCTGTTGCCAAGGCCATTCCCTTTTTACCTGCCTCTGATTATAAAGCACCCACACAGAGAAGCACTCATCCACAAGTGCCTGTATAGGATTGATGCTTTCGCCAATAAAGTGAAGAAAATATAGCAGGACTTGGTGTGCTTTGGAAAAGGGGCTGAGTTAAGCTAACTGGAGCCATTCATACACAACATGTGACCCTGGTTCCAGGAAAGACATGTTTTGCTCTTACACTGTTCATCTGAAGGGTTATAAACAGGGATATTATTTTCTTTCTTCCAAATATTATAACTACTGTAACTGACATTGAATAATTCATATTAAAAAATTTTTTATGGGTTTTGAGGGTCATAAAAAAGTACAGTCCTACTGCTAGGAGTGGTTACTACTGTAATTTCTTTATCCAAACAAAATACAGCTATTTTTTGTGTCACTCTCTAACTATTTTATACATTGCTATCAATGAGATTATTTAAAAAAAAATTGCACAAGTTGTGCAGCATTTAACTAATAAATGTGCTGCTACCGTGTATTGCTCCAGTGAGGAGACTGATCAACAGCTATAACTTTGTTCATAGTTACATAGTTACATAGTAGATGAGGTTGAAAAAAGAGATTTCATCCATCAAGTTCAACCTATGCTACATTTAGACAACAGATACGTTATCCAATATTTGTACTTACAGTATATTGATCTAGAGGAAGGCAAACAAAAAACCCAGTGAAATATTATCTAATGATCTCATAAAATCAAATTATCAAAAAATAAATTCCTCCCTGACTCCAAATATTGGTCAAATCAGATTATTCTCCCTGGATCAATTATGTTTACTTCCCTTCCATCCAATGCCCGTTTAATGCAAGATAAGATCTTGCCTTTGCAAACTGCATTAAATTGGGCAATAATGCTAAGCCTGCTGTCTACTAGCACTCCTAAATCATTCTCCATCAAGGATTTCCCCTAATTTATCCCCATTTAATTTGTAAGTCGCCTGTTTATTCTTGCTTTCCAAATGCTTAACCATACATGTATCTGTACTAAACCGCATCTCTCATTTAGAAACACATTCCTTAGGGCCAATAGCAATCACTCCCGATCCCTTAAAAAGGTTATCCCAAAGGGACAATTTCTGAGGTTAAAAATAATTTGCTCCACTGATGGCAACTTTGGGATCAGATCCAAGAAATTGGCTTCAAGATTCATAGTAACCGATGTCACATGAGTCCCTTATTAGCACACACTCATGGTGCAGAATAATAAATGGGAGGATATAATATTCCTCTGAGAAGCCTTGCTTGCGCCAATCACCCACAAAAAATGGGGTTATAGGGCGATGGAACGTTTAACCTGTTCAAAATAAAAATAATAAATACGTTAATTAAATAATCATACGCCGAAACAAGTGAGTGTACACTGGCGACACACTTTATTCGAGCTCGGCTAGTCCCACGAATTCGGGTATACCCGGGTGTATTGAGGTTTGTGACTGTTTTCTGCCCGAGTGCATTGAGGTATTTTCCAGGCAGGGATTGAAGCATTTTATTCCCGCTGGCTGCAATACTGCACAGTATATATATATATACTGCATTACAATTCATGAATTTATGCCATCTGGTAGACACGCGAAGCATTGCAGCCTATTAAATCCTAATCATTATCATTTAACAGATCAGCCGCCCGTCAGCCAGGCATGAACCCAGGCTGGGAAGGCAAACGCAACGGGGCTTGTCAGAGGTGAGGAGCGGCGCATTCCAGGTATCTGCCAGGTACAAACTGGGTATTTGCTCGAATAAAGTGTGTCGGTGCAGTATGTATAAGTGATATAAAAATAGGATTCAAATAAATCCCCAGACTGGGAGGTGCTAGGACGAGAAATGGTAGTAGGGATGGTAGTGGCAGTGTAAAGTACAATTGCGAAATGGACGCTATTGCCACACACAAGATATAACCTTTAGTATAACTACCAGGTGGTTAGGTGGTACAGTATATAGTAAATACACTGTGTGAGCACAGTATATACCACTCACTGATACCTCACTAATAGCTATATATAATAGTATACACAACCACAGTAAAATATATGTAGCTGATACCCATATAAGCAAGAGATACCACCGTCCACCTCTTGCAGCAGCTGAATGTGGATAGTTTATATAGTGAGCTAAGTGTGCAACATGAACACTAACTCTTCTACAGTAAGTTACAATCCAAATCATAAGATGGTATAGGCTGTGAATACCAGTATCTGGCTGTAAATAGCAACAAATCATACAACCATATGTGCTGCTGAGGTGAAGACGATACACCTACTCCTTGCACCAACCCGCATGCGGACACCACCGGCGTGATGTCACAGCACCCCGACGCACGTTTTGTGTCACGAGAAACTTCTTCAGGGGGGAAGAGCTACATACTGACGGCGTCTCTGCACCTAATATACCCACTGCCGGGGGGAGGAGCAAGCAACGAGAGGCTAATCTCTTGTTCAGCCGTATCTGTTCCCAGACACAGCGCTATGTGCACTGACCCCCCACAGTTGGGAGGGTGTCACAAAATGTGAAAAAATATATGAGAGAAACAGTGTGGCCAATAAGTAAATAAAATTAGCAACAAAAAAATCAGTAAATAAATAAATGAATAAAATGCATAATTATGGGGCACAGGTGGGTATAGATGTAATAATGTATCAGACCAAAGTATACATGATGGTATTTAGTGTAGTGGAAGCATATGTCCAAGCCAGTGTGATATACAGAAACTGATGGTAAGGTGGTATCTTATATAATGACTACAACAGCCCATATATAAAGGTAAATAAAGCACATCAGTAATGTAGGATTGTGCTACCCTGAGCAACCCACCCCTCGGGGGGACAAAACGGGTTTCTAATAATTAAATAATATACCTGGATCCCTCTACCCACATTGTTTGTTTATGCATGTGAAAGGAGAGAATGAATTGAATATACAGAAACTGATGGTAAGGTGGTATCTCATATAATGACTACAACAGTCCGTATATAAAGGTAAGTAAAGCACATCAGTAATGTAGGATTGTGCTACCCTGACCAACCCGCTACTCAAGGGGACAAAACGGGTTTCTAATAATTAAATAATATACTTGGATCCCTCTACCCACATTGTTTGTGTATGCATGTTAAAGGAGAGAATGAATTCAAATAAATTCCTGATGGTGATTCCAATTTTTGAATCCATCTACGTTCATGTTGTAAAAGTTTGCGGTCCCAATCGCCCTTGCGGGGACCCCAAGGAACATGTTCTATCCCCACAAAGGTGAGGACCCCTGAGTTACCACCATGTATCTCGTACACATGTCTCGCCACGGGAGTTTCACGTTTGTTGCGAACAGAACCAATGTGTTCTAGAACCCTGATTTTGAGTGGCCTGTGTGTCTCAACCACATATTGTTTTGTGCAGACGCAAGTAATCAAATAAATAACTCCACTTGTTATACAATTAATGCATGTTTTGATGGGAAATTAAGTGGAGTTACTAGAATCTGAGAAATACGGTGTCTTTTTCCTTGACGGACAGGCTTTACAACGGCCGCAGGAGTAAAACCCCTTTGGTTTAGGCCCTAGCCAGGTTCTATTTTGATAACTCTTATGGTGACTATGCACCAAAATGTCCTTGAGATTCCTGGATCGCCTACACACCATGCTTAGTGACTGTTTCAAAACCTGCTTTAAGTCATTATCCTGTACCAGAATATGCCAATGTTTGGCGTATCATTCCCCACTTGTCATTGAATTGAATTGAATACTTATGAATCTAACTACCTTGCTATCCGAAATATCAGTAGTTGGGCGTTTTTGAAGCAGTTGGTGTCTTTGAGTGCGGAGGGCCCTTTGATATGCCCTTTTGACCACATGCTTGCTGTAACCTCTCTCCAAAAAACGACTACTCATGTCAATCGCCTGTTTTTTTAATTCAATAGTATTGGAGAAGTTACGCCTAAGGCGCAAAAACTGGCCCTTAGGTATACTATTGACCATGTGAGTAGGGTGATGACTAGTTGCCATGAGGTGACTATTTGTAGAGGTGGGCTTACGAAAAATGGTGCTCTCTAGTTCACCTTCCTTGCTCTTAGTAATTGTAAGGTCCAGAAAATCAATGCTATACGTACTAGATACATAAATCAATCTCAGATTAAAGTCATTGACATTAAGTACATTAATGAATTCTATCAAGAGACTTTCCGTACCACCCCATATCAACAAGATAACATCTATGTACCTGATCCACATTATGATGTGTTCGATGTATTTCTCGTGGTCCTCCATGAACACCACTGTCTCCTCCCACCATCTCAAGTAGAGATTGGCATAGGTGGGGGCACAGGTGGTTCCCATGGCGGTACCTTGTATCTGATGATAAATGTTGTCATTGAAAAGGAAAAAATTCTGGGTGAGGTCAAGGTTGAGTAGCCTAATAACAAATGCATTATGGGGACCGGAATGTGTATCATGAGCTCTGAGAAAGTGAGATACTGTTTGTGTTCCTATTTCATGTAAAATGCTAGTATATAGGCTCTCAACATTGATACCCACTAGGACTACATGTTGTTCAAGGGTAATGCCCTCAAGTCTAGATAGAACATCTGTAGTATCTTTCAGGTGGGAGGGAAGAGAATTTACAAAGGGTCTCAAAAATTGGTCCAAAAACATGCTGATGTTAGATGTCAGGCTACCCACCCCGGACACAATTGGTCTACCTGGTGGTGGATCTTTCTTTTTATGCATTTTGGGTAGATAGTAGAAAGTGGCCAGAGTGTTTTTTTTTATCAGCATGAAATTGAATTCATTTTGCGATATAACCTTATTATCCAGTCCTTCCTTCAGGGTCTGTGTAAGTTCTTCTAAAAATGTTTTCATTGGGTCAGTGGCGAGAACCTCATAACAGTTAGTGTTAGAAAGAAGTCATAGACCTTCTTTGACATATGCATCCTTGTTTAGCAAAACCACCTTGCCCCCCTTATCGTAGGGCTTAATGACAATGACACCATCAGTCGCTAAATCCATCAGAGCAGTATGTTCGTGAAAGGTAAAGTTATGACTGTCCTGTCTCTCCGTAAATGACATAATATCATTAGTTACCAATTTGGTAAAGACATCGATGTTTGAACAAGATTCAATAGATGGTGTGAATCTTGATTTGGCTTTAAGACCCGTAAATGGGCCCTGGCCCTCTGGACGTTCATTGTCTGCTAACAACCCCTCCAGAACCTGAAGTAAAGCAAAGTCATCATCATTAAACTCTTCCATTGGAGTATTCATACTGGCTTGTTGTTGGCGTCATTTAAAGAATTTGTGTAGACAAAGCTTACGAGCAAATAAGTTGAGATCCTTTATGCATTCAAATTTATCTATCCTATTTGTGGGGCAAAAAGTACTGTACTGTAGGACAGAAATATGATCTTGACTCAATGACTTCGCAGAAAGATTAATTATTTGCGTCCCTTCTGCTTCCCTTTCCTTGGGGCCTTCCTTGCTTCCACATACCCCTATTTCTTTCTGTCTCTTAGTGAGTCGGCCCGACCCCCTTCATATCTTCCTAACCCTGGTATGTTGGAGTTGGGGCCTAGTCTCTCTAAAAAAGAAGTAGTGGTAAGGGTTGATGTGGTGGGTCTAGACCCCTGTGTGGATAGAATGTTATCCACACGTAGAGCAGATGTATCTGATTCAATATCACTGGCAGAGGCTTTCCATTCACGAGATGACTGATTAGTTCTTGTCTGGGTTTGTGATTTGAAACTTTTCAGTTTCTGCCTGAATATTTTATTGTTCTTGAAGTCAATAAAGTCACGTTTGAATTTATGTTGTTTTCTCTCAGTTATTTCATTCTTAAGTTTCTCAATGTCAGTTTTAAGCTTGTTTTCTAATGTCTCAAAGTCAGGTTTTTGTTGCCAGGCATCCAAATTAGCAAGTAATTTGTCAATCTCTGTATTCACCAATTCCAATCTCTTAGACTCGTGTTCAATTAGTAATCTAATAAGGTCACATGAACAAGTTAAGAGAATGCCCTCCAATACTTTAATAAACATTTCATCATTAATCTGGTGGGAAGGAGATAAATATACGCACAAGCCTCTTGGAACCAAGTTTGAGTTCAGATAGTCCTCGAGGCTTGTAATTTCCCACCACACTTTAGTCTGAGTGCTCAAGTGTTTACATAAATTAGAGAAGAAAACATCTATATCATCAGAGGTGTCTGCCACTGGTGTGGTGAAGTTGGTGAATAAATTGGAAGCCTGTATCTTCCATGCCTCAAAATCTGCTTTAGTTGTCAAAAAAACAGTCATACTGACATAACATACGTTGCTATATTTACAATGTACAGTATAACGACCTAGATGAGGGGGAAATAGATGCCCTAGTAACACTGTATCAATGGGAGCTGTTATCAAGGAGAAAGTTGCATAACACATAGCCCCAAGGCTAGAAACAAACACAGATAATGATTACGCTCAATTCCAAGATATTAACAATAATAGAATACACCAGGTGCATAGCGAAAATCAAACAGAATACAGACAAGACAGTGACCGAGGTCACATGAGTCCCTTATTAGCACGCACTCATGGTGCATTAATAATAAATGGGCGGATATAATATTCCTCTGAGAAGCCTTGCTTGCGCCAATCACCCACAAAAAATGGGGTTATATGGCGATGGAACGTCTAACCTGTTAAAAATAAAAATAATAAATACTTTAATGAAATAATCATACGCCGAAACAAGTGAGTGTATGTATAAGTGATATAAAAATAGGATTAAAATAAATCCCCAGACTGGGAGGTGCTAGGACGAGAAATGGTAGTGGGGGGTAGTGGGGGGTCAGTGCACATAGCGCTGTGTCTGGGAACAGATATGGCTGAACAAAAGATTAGCCTCTCTTTGCTTGCTCCTCCCCCGGCAGTGGGTATATTAGGTGCAGGGACTCCATCAGTATGTAGTTCCTCCCCCCTGAAGAAGTATCTCGTGACACGAAACGTGCGTCGGGGTGCTGTGACGTCACGCCGGTGGCGTCCCCATGCGGGTTGGTGCTAGGAGTATGTGTATCGTCTTCACCTCAGCAGCAGATATGCTATTATATCTACCTATTAGTGAGGTATCAGTGAGTGGTATTTACTGTGCTCACACAGTGTATTTACTATATACCAGGCAGGAGAAGAAATCCGGCGCCACAGCCAGTGACAGAATCGGAGGCACTTCCGGTTTGAGTAACAAATCTTTATTGAGCGCACAATAGAACACAGGCTACACCACAGTCTCACCCTCAATGCGTTTCACGCTCAAAGCAGCGCTTCGTCTTCGTCACTCCAAGACGAAGCACTGCTTTGAGCGTGAAACGCGTTGAGGGGGAGACTGT
The DNA here is from genome assembly GCF_040206685.1 of Ascaphus truei. Classification (NCBI taxonomy): domain Eukaryota; kingdom Metazoa; phylum Chordata; class Amphibia; order Anura; family Ascaphidae; genus Ascaphus; species Ascaphus truei. The sequence goes on along the minus strand of NC_134485.1, from coordinate 148,736,963 downwards.
GGTGTAGCCTGTGTTCTATTGTGCGCTCAATAAAGATTTGTTACTCAAATCGGAAGTGCCTCCAATTCAGTCACTGGCTGTGGCGCCGGATTTTTTCTCCTGTCTGCTATAGACACACCGAAGGCTGCACGCCTGGATCAGAGCACAGAGGAAGATAGGACAGAGGTCTGAAGTGAGCTTCTCATGGGTAAGTTTAACCTTACTAATCTCTGACCTCCTTTTTGGTCTTTTTTAATTCCCTGTCTCTTTCCATGTGACTTACACTGACACCATCAGTGCTGGATGACGGCTTGAGCGCAGGACAGTCACCTACTTTATTTACTATATACCACCTAACCACCTGGTAGTTATACTAGAGGGTATATCTTGTGTGTGGCAGTAGCGTCCATTACGCAATTATACTTTACACTGCCACTACCATCCCAACTACCATTTCTCTTCCTAGCACCTCCCAGTCTGGGGATTTATTTTAACCCTATTTTTATATCACTTATACATACACTCACTTGTTTCGGCGTATGATTATTTCATTAAAGTATTTATTATTTTTATTTTTAACAGGTTAGACGTTCCATCGCCATATAACCCCATTTTTTTGTGGGTGATTGGCGCAAGCAAGGCTTCTCAGAGGAATATTATATCCTCCCATTTATTTTTACTGCACCATGAGTGCGTGCTAATAAGGGACTCATGTGACCTCGGTCACTGTCTTGTCTGTATTCTGTTTGATTTTCCCTATGCACCTGGTGTTTATTCTATTATTGTTAATATCTTGGAATTGAGCGTTATCATTATCTGTGTTTGCTTCAAGATTCATAGCAAGTGGCTATGATGAGACCCATGTCAATGAGACTCTCAATGCTGTTCAGACAATGGACCATGCTGAATTATTGCATACTGACAGAGTTAAAAAGAAATGTTTAATACAAAGGGGAACTACTTCAAAACCTTTGTTAATTACTCAACAAAGTAGGCAGGCTGATTGTATACGGTCAATTGTCAAAAAACATTGGGACACGTTGAAGTTGGATAGAGACTTAGGTTCCGTGTTGAAAAGGCCCAGATTTGTATTCAGGAAGGCCAAATCTCTGGCCACTTTTCTGTCTTCAAGCCAATAACTCAATACTTAGAGGTATTCCCAAGGGATTCCACAAATGTGGACATTGTGTCATTTGCCAGTATGCAAATCAAATAAAAAAATCAAATGTCTGAAACCTAAAATGGAGCGGACAACACAGACCTTAATAAATTGCAATACTTGCCACACTCCATATCTAGTGTAGATGCGGTTGTGGCAAAGGATACGTAGGGCACACCATAAGACCCCTCAAAATGAAGATTATGAAGCACGTCTGATCCATCAAGAAACGGGATTGTTTACATCCAGTCCCCAGACATTTTTCCAAATGCCAACATTTCATTCTCGCGTATTGAGTATGTTCATTCCCCCCCCCCTTCCTTGGGAGGGTGACAGATTGAACATGCTCAATAAATGAGAAATCTTCTGGATTTTTAATTTAGACATATTGGATCATTTGGGCATCGACGTAGACTGGGAGTTGAAACATTTCTTATGATTAATCAGTGTTAGCTTATATATTTTGTTTTAACAGATTTAGATTACCAGGTTGTGAGGATCTGCCATCTTGGCGGCCAGAGTTCATCTCCTCATCTGGAAACACCTGCTGCCACGGACATCCACGATACGCAGTTTCATGGCCCCGTTATGCGTGTGCGGATCTTGCGCGTCCTTTCTGCCCGTCCACGGGCTCCATCTCCGCCCCTCGCTCCGGTGCAATTCATGTACATTCATCCAGCCTCCCCTCTGACTCATGCCCCAGTCTCTGCCACCGCCCTGGTGATAGACAGGACCGGCGTGGAAGTGACTTGTGCTCCGGGTTCCGCCCCCCTGACCTCAGTAAGGCACGCGGGTTGGTGCGTGCTCGGTCCTGCCTCCATGCCTGATCATGCTGCATCATGGGCACACCTGCGTGCACCAGCAGCCTATTAGATTCGGTTTCCTGATACCGTCCTGGTTCTTTATTGGAGGATCTCCCTATTTATACCCTCTTGCTCCAGACTCTCATTGCTGAGCATAGTTTTGTGTGATGCTGTATCTTGCTACATCCTGTTCCTTTATTCTCCTGCCTTGCCTTGTGTGCCTTGCCTGTTGATCCTGCCGCTGCCTGACTCTGCTACGTACCTTGGACACGCACCTCTCTTCTCCTGATCCGGATTTGCACCTAGCTTTCTCCAGTGTCCAATCCTGAACCTGGCAACGTACCCCGATGATCCGATACTCTCCAATCCTGAACTTGGCTATGTACCCCGATGATCCGCTACTCTCCTGACCTGGCAACTACCCTCTACTATTCTCACGTCTATACTCCTGACCTGGCTTGCATGGCCAAACTACATTCTAGGCATGCCTGCGTGGCTGTGGGTTGGCATTACTCAATTCCCTACCTCAGCCCCGCCGTCGCACTTCGTTTGTGGTGAGCTATGCGTTACACAGGTATATCTGATTTGTGATAGACTTCTAGATTTTACTATGTTTTTTCAACCTTTCTAATTTTTATGGTATGATTTACATGCATCTGTCAGGCATGATATCTAGATTCAACATTAATATTTAACCTCTGGTGCACAAACTTCTTTGTGATATTTTGTAACTTATTGAGGATGGCTATTTCATTGATAGGTATTGCCTGTCAGGTGTACATATATCTTTGATTAACTATTTATTAGTGTTCATTATTTCAATATTCATTAAGAAGTTTTTTGTTCTATTTCCATAATTAATTAATTCTCAATTTTAATTGTTAATTTTTGATTAATATCTATTCAATACCTATGGACACCATAGTGATATTCGGTTATTATATTATTCATATTAGATCATTACAAAATGTAACTTATAACAAGATTATTATTATTATTATTATTATTATTATTATTATTATTATTATTATTATCATTACTATAATATTTTCAACAGTAACACATGTTTTTGTTTATAGTCCAGTTATCTTTTTTTTGGATTACCATATTTATTTGTTACAATAGACTAATATTTTATTATTATTGTGTTTCATCTAGTTAGAACAGTTTTGATATTTGATTGATCATGATGATTGTGATTGATTTATTCTTTTTTTCCCAACAGGATAATATATTTTTCCTTAGTCGCCATACTGTTTTCTCTGTACTGAAGGGTACTGATGCAGTGGCCGTTATTCAAACATTTCTCGGAGCCGTTTTGTGTAGTCGTGAACGCGTGATTCACTTGTTATTCTCGGCAAACGCTAGCGTTAACACGGCCAATCACACCAATCACACCTGTGTTTAGCGTTGTTGATTTCTTTGAATTACCTGGATTCTGATTTGTGTTTGTGCAGTTCTTTGCGTATCCTCCAGGTGGCAAAATTAATCCCCTATCCAGTGCATAACACAGTTGCTGTACTGTATGTGTCAATTTGCAGGTGTTTTAAAAACAGATAAAAAGATAGTCCATCACAGTGATCCATTGTAAAATGACCTTGGTCACTGAAGACGTTATCAAAAGTAGGCGTTTTCATAATTACAGTATCTAAACACAATGTTGGGTACATTATTCTCAATTGATATGCCCGCACAATTGCTGAATAGACCGAACCTGTACACTTAACATCATGCCAAGTCTTTATTCAAAACCGAACGTCAGTTACGCATATCTAATATTTTCTGCAATTAATGCTGGAACAGATAAGAAGGCGAATTACATATCATCATATCATTGAGAACCATCATATCATTGAGAACTAAGATTATTTCAAATTTTCACCTAACCATCGTGGGTGGAAGAACTCGATAAGGCAAACTTTAACTAATGAGGATTTTTTTTTCGCACTGCCCCCCCTGAGGGAAATAGCAGGGGTTATTGGTCTGTGCTCCCAGGTTTCGCCGGTATGTTTTCTGATGGCAACTTCAAAAGGAAAAAGGTCGGGTTTAATCCATTTAAGATTTCCCATCCCTGCAATGTACCAACAATACGATTGCAATAACGGGCCGATCATCACTGACATCACTGAAAACCTAGTGAACCCACCTGATTACAATCCTTGCTACCCAACCCCACCTGTCAACAATGATTGCTACCTGGCCCCGTCTGACTACCAGCTTCAGCAGTCAACTATAATGCAGATGACATGAGTGACCCCAGCTTCTAAGCACAATACACCCCGGCTTGCCAATACGATTGCAATAGCTGGCCGACAGTCACTGAAAACCTAGTGAACCCGCCTGAATACAATCATTGCTACCTGGCCACGCCTGATTACAATCTTTGCTACCTGGCCACGCCTGACTACCAGCAGTCACCTGTCAACTATAATGTAGGCGACATGAGTGACCCCAGCTTCTACGCACAATACACCTATGACATTGGCTCATCTCCACCCGGTTGGCAAAGTTTATAATGAAGGTAAATATAATGTACTGTACTATAGAGTATTACACTATACAGTATTAGCTTTAATTCCCAATGACACGACAGTAGTGTACTGTATGCTTGTAGACATGAACCATATAGCACAAGTTGATGCATGCGCAGTACCGTAAATAATAGCATCATTTTTTTTTCCAGAAAAGAAACATTGAAATCGAGCAGCAAAAGATAAGGATGAAGTTTGATGGAACTCTAATTTCGCTTTTTTAAAACGTTGCCTTTTTTACATTTATACAGTCCATCAGTAAAGCTTCACACTTTTAAAACTTTGCCACGCTAATATTTTTGACAACACACTACAGTATGCACTGTAGTTCTGTACAGAATGTTATCGATTCAATTACTGCACATGTCATAGTCTTTACTAAAATATCACAAAGAGATGTTTTTGCTTTTACAGTATTCCCCTTCCTAGTTTATGGAAAACACTTCTGTACTGTATGTTACTGTTTTCTTTTATTAATGATGTTGCATTTTGCAGTATACAGTAATTAGACTTTGCATGTGTAATTAGTTCGGATAAGAATCACCAAAAATAAATATTAATAACTAAATAAATAAAGTCCTTCTTAAGAATGACTTCACTGCCAGTGTTACTGCAATTGCAAGTCAGAAAAAAGAAAACAAAAAGGCACATTATCTTTGAGTCTTTGATACTTGGCTGAGAAATGTCTTTGCCATTTTACACGAATGCACAGGGGTGATAAGTCCTGCATTGTGATTTCTCAAGAATGACTTCACTGCCAATGTTAATTGCAAGTCAGAAAAAAAGCATATCTTTTTTTCTTCTCTTCTTTACTGTATTTCTGTAACACGTAGCTCACCACAAACGAAGCGCGACCGCGGTGCTGAGGTAGGGAATTGAGTAACGCCAACCTACAGCAACGCGGGCATGCCTAGGATGTAGATTGGTTGTGCAAGCCAGGTCAGGATTATAGATGTGAGAGTAGTAGAGGGTACTTGCCGGAACAGGAGAGGAGAGTTGCGGATCGTCGGGGTACGTAGCCAAATTCAGGATTGGAGAGTAGGGGATCGTCAGGGTACTAGCCAATGTCAGGACTGGAGACAGGAGAATGGTCGTTGGTAGATGGATGAGGAGAGGAGAGGTACGGAGTCCAAGGTGAGTAGCAGGGTCAGGCAACGGCAGGATAAATAGGCAAGGCAGGGTAAGGCAAGGTAACAGGAACTGAATGCAGCAAGTCATGGCGTCACTCAAGACTATGCTCAGCAATGAGAGTCTGGAGCAAGAGGATATATGAAGGGAGATCCTCCAATGAAGAGCCAGGGTGGGACCAGGAAACCGAACCCTATAGGCTGCTGGTGCACACAGGTGTAACCTATGATGCAGCCTGATCAGGAAGGGAGGCGGGACTGAGCGCGCGCAGACCCGCGTGCATCACGGAGGTCAGGGGGTGGAGTCTGGTATGCAAGACACTCCCACACCGGTCCTGTCCATTAGCGGGGCGGAGACTATGGCGCGATTCAGAGGGGAGGCTGGACAAGCGCAACTGCCGAGCGCCAGTGCAGGGGGCGGAGCCAGAACCAGTGGGCGGGCAGACAGACCACGCAAGATCCACACACGTGCATAGCAGGGCAGTGAGACTGCGCTTCCTGAATGTCCGTCGCAGCAGCAGGTTTCAGGTGAGGAGACGGTCTCCAGCTGCCAGGATGGCGAATTCTCACAGTCCTCCCCCCCCCCCTCTAGGAGCGACCTCTGGGCAACTCCACGATGGCATGTTTGGAAATTTTGTATTGAAAATATGGACCAGTCTGGCTGCGTGAACCTGATGACTCGGGATCCAGGACCATTCCTCCAGGCCGAACCCTCTCCAATGCACCAAATAATGTACCGATCCTCTGGAGATCTTGGAATCCAGATTAGACTGTATCTCATACTCGGGTTGGCCTTGGACCATATGAGGAGAAGTAGAAGGAACAGGAACCGAGTATGCGTTCTGAACCACGGGTTTGAGAAACATGAAACACAGAGGGAATCCTCATGGAAGGAGGGAGAGCGAGTCAATACGCAAACCGGATTGATCCTTTCGGAGACAGAGAAGGGTGCAAGAAATCTGGACGTTTTAGTCCTGGCACACATGGGACACGTAGCTATGAAATTTTTTACGTCCTTTTGCATGCCAGGCCACAAAAATGTGCGAGAAATGAGATCCAAGGTCCTCTTGGTGCCTGGATGTCCTGCAGATTTGGAAGAATGGCTCCACTCAAGGATTTTCTTACGGTGCAGAGAAGAAGTGAAGAGGTGGTCCTGAGGTGGCGAGACGCCAGAAGGAATATGACTGTTGGCGGACACTGTCTTTGAGTGCTCCGAAGGAAATGGCCAAAAGGATGCATTTAGGCAAAAGGATGGGCTTTTGCTGATCCTCTGACTTGTCGTCCAGAGAGAATTGACGAGATAAGGTGTCAGCTTTAACATTTTTGGATCCAGAGAGATAGGAAATTGTAAAGTTAAATCTAGAGAAAAATAGCAACCATCTGGCTTGACAGGCTCCCAAGCGACGTGCTCCTTCAATGTATAAAAAGTTCTTGTGATCCGTCAGGATAGTTATTGGAACTTCGGTACCCTCCAAAAGATATCTCCATTCTTCGAGAGCAAATTTCATGCCAGGAGTTCCTGATTCCCAATATCGTAGTTGCATTCAGCCAGAGAATTTTTAAAAAAAAAGAAAGCACAAGGATGCAACCTGGACAAGGGATTCTTTCTCTGGGACAGAACAATGCCTACACCCACGTCAGAGGCATCAACTTCAAGAGTAAAAGAAAACTTGGCTCAGGATGAGTAAGAACAGGGGCGGACACGAATGCCTCCTTGAGAAGTGCAAAAGATTGAAGCGCAGCAGTGGGCCAGGAAGCAGGGTCCGCTCCTTTCTTGGTTAATTCCGTAAGCGGAGCCACTAAAGAAGGACATTTTTGGATGAACCTGCGATAATAGTTTGAGAATCCAAGAAATCGCTGTACTGCTTTAAGAGTGGTAGGCTGTGGCCAATCCAGGATTGCTTTGACCTTGGCAGGATCCATGGTGAGGCCGGTGTCAGAAATGATGTATCCAAGAAAAATGGTAGAAGTTTGATGAAAATTACATTTCTCAAGTTTGGCAAAAAGCCTGTTCTCACGTAAGTGAAGGAGCACTTGTTTCACATGGTTAACGTGTTCTTGTATGGATTTAGAAAAAATTAAGATGTCATTGAGATAAATGATTACAAAGGAGTTGAGAAGGTCCCTAAAAACTTCTTTGATGAAAACTTGAAACACGGCTGGGGCACTGCACAGACCAAAAGGCATGACCAGGTACTCATAATGTCCATCTCTGGTGTTGAAAGCAGTTTTCCATTCATCAAGCTAACGGCTCCTGACAAGATTTTAGGCACCTCGTAAATCCAATTTAGAGAAAACATTAGCTCCTTGTAATAGATCAAAAAGTTCAAAAATGAGGGGTAGAGGATAGCGATTTTTTTTACGGTGATTTTGTTGAGACCCCAGAAGTCTATACCATGGTGTAAGGCTCAGTTTTCTTCTTCACAAAGAAAAACCCAGCACCCGCAGGAGAGGTGAACTTACGTATAAATCCCTTTTGTAAATTCTCTGCAATATATTCTTTCATTGCCTTGGTCTCAGCCATAGACAACGGGGGAAGGTCCCTCTGGGTGGTGTAGTACCTGGAAGGAGATCAATGGGACAATTGAACGGATGAGGTGGAGGAAGAACCTCAGATTTGACCTTATCAAAAACATCCCTGAACTCGGCATACTCCTCTGGCAATTGTACCATTTAATTTTCCTCGGACACGGTGGTACCCCCAATACTCAGTGCCGTCTTAATGCATGGGCATGCTGGGAAGTTGCTCGGGGGCCCCACGAGCATAGGGGCCCCATGCTAATCTATGCACAGACCAGAAATTAACATTAATTTTCCGATAACCCGCCTGTGCCATCTCTGTCAGTATGATTAACCACTTTTTATGTTGAAATTTTTGTTTTTCAAGTTCAAGGCTCATGTTTACATTTTTATTCCTATGAGTGGTTGTGTAGGCAGGGCCCAGTGCACTTCTTTGCCCGGGGGCCTATAATGTTGTTAAGACGGCCTTGCCAATACAACTTCCTTCTAAGATGCAGTTCTTATTGCAGAAAGAGCTCCATTGAATGGGTTCTTTGTTGAGCAAATCCACCCGAGGGTTATGAATCTGTAACCAGGAAAGGCAGAGGATCACGCTAATGCAGGGCTGCACAACATACGGCCCGCGGGCCGCATGCGGCCCGTTTGGCCTCTCTGTGCGGCCCGTGATGACTCTGGCCGGGCGCCAGTTAATTAAATAAATTAAAAAAAAAAAGTTTAAAAAAAATGGCGGCGGATTCATTCCTCCTCCCTCTCCCTCCCAGTCCCCTCCCAGCCCCCCTCCCTCTCCCTCTCAGCCCCCTCCCTCTTCCTCTCAGCCCCCTCCCTTTCCCTCCCAGCCCCCAGGTTTTGCGGTGCGCGGGGGCAGCAGCAGCCGTGTGTTTTTTTTTTTCAATAGCAGGAGATGCCGGGGAGGTCAGAGCATGCCGGGGTGGGGCTTAGTACCGGGGAGAGGATGTGCTGAGCTGATCTAAGAGAGAGGTGAGAGAGAGGTAGGTGTGTGTGTGTGTGTGTGTGTGTGTGTGTGTGTGTGTGTGTGTGTGTGTGTGTGTGTGTGTGTGTGTGTGTGTGTGTGTGTGTGTGAAAAACAGGCTGGTGGGGGGTGGGTGTAAAAAACGGGCTGGTGGGGGGTGGGTGGGTGTGAAAAACGGGCTGGTGGGGGGTGGGTGGTTGTTAAAAATGGCCTGGTGGGGGGTGGGTGGTTGTGAAAAACGGCCTAGTGGGGGGGTTGGGTGTGAAAAACGGGCTGGTGGGGGGAGGGCTGCTGACATGTGAGGGGTGGGTGGGCTGCTGACAAGTGTGGGGGGGTGGGCTGCTGACATGTGAGGGGGGGTGGGCTGCTGACATGTGAGGGGCAGTGGGGGGGAAGTGATGTGAGGTGCAGGGGGGGAGAGAGATGTGAGGTGCAGGGGGGGGAGTGAGTGATGTGAGGTGCAGGGGGGGAGAGAGTGATGTGAGGTGCAGGGAGGGAGAGAGTGATGTGAGGTGCAGGGGGGGGGAGATACTGATGTGAGTTGCAGGGGGAGGGTGAGAGTGATGTGAGTTGCAGGGGGAGGGTGTGATGTGAGTTGCAGGGGGGAGAGAGTGTCATATTGAGGGGAGGGGGAAAGAGTGTCACATTGAGGGGAGGGGGAGTGTGTCACATTGAGGGGAGGGGGAGATAGTGTCATTAAGGGGAGAGGGAGAGAGTGTCATATTGAGGGAAGCGAGACATGGGGGGGATGCTGACTTGTGGGGGGGATGCTAACATGGAATGGGCTGGGGGGATGTGGAGGGGGGTATTGTATATTTGATGTGGAGGGGGGTATTGTGTTTTTGATGTGGAGGGGGGTATTGTGTGGGTGAGGGGGAAAGATGGGGGTATGAGAGATAGATGGGGAGTATCGTAAAGATTGATAGTGAGGGGTTCTGGGGGAGATATGAGGATGATTATGATGATGATGATGAGAGGTGCTGGAGGAGAGATGATGATGATGATTTAACCCGTGTGGCCCAAATTTTTTTTCCTTGGAGCAGTTTGGCCCTTCTCGCTTTACGAGTTGGGCAGGCCTGCGCTAATGGATGGAGTGTGAATAACATTGAGTTTAATCTTTTCCAGGTGTTTATTCTCAATTTTGAGCTGAAGTACCTCCGTCTTCAGGGAGATAAAAGCCGGCTGAAGAGGTCTTCCATCTATGGCTTCAAGAGCAATGGGCTTCCTCCTGCGCCTGATAGGAACCAGATGGCGTTCTGAGAATGCTTGATCTATGAAGTTTCCTCCCGAACCTGAGTTAAGGAAAGCAAGCGTAGATACTTGGAAGCCCTCTCCAAAGAAAGTGATGGGTATAAGAATGCGAGAAGGGTTGTCAGCAGAAATAGGGGATAGAGAAAGCATTCCCAATGAGACTCCCCCAGGTCTCATGGGAACTTTGCGTTTCCCGACTTTTGGGGACAAAAATATGCAAAATGTCCAGAAGTACCGCAGTAAAGGCATAAACCGGCATTCTTGAATCGTAACTTCTCCGATTTGGAAAGTCTAGTACCCCCTAATTGCATAGGTTTGGAAGTATCCGGGAGCGAAGTCTCAGCTTGGCTCACCTGACTGGGAGTGATCCGGGATGTAGTGACACGATGATGAACCCTCTCTGATCTCCTTTCCTGAAGGCGATGATCCACCTTGATGCAGACGGCGATTAGTTCTTCCAACTCGGTGGGGCGTTCGGAGGTTGCCAGCTCATCCTTCAAAGCTTTGGATAGACCCTGCCAAAAGGCCATGGACAGGGCCTCGTCATTCCAATCTGTCTCTGCAGCTATAGTCCTAAACTGAAATGTGTATCTAGCAACAGGACGATTCCATTGAGAGACATGAAATAGTGCAGAGGAAGCAGATACCTTATGGCCGGGTGTATCGAACACATTCTGAAACTCCCTGTGGAAAGCTCCGATATCCTGTGTGAGGTCTGATTTTCATTCCCAGATGGGAGAGGCCCAGGCAAGAGCGTTATCTATAAGAAGAGAAACAATATACGCAACGTTGGCGCGGGGCGATGTGAAGCGGGATGGATTCATTTAGAATTGAATAAAGCACTGATTAAGGAATCCCCGGCATTCGTGAGGGTCACCCCCATAGTGGTTTGGAGCAGGTAACCGAGGTTCTTGGTAGAAGTGTTAAGAGGCCATAGTGGCAGACTCAGGAACAGCAGGAGCAAGAGGGGAGCGAGGTTCTTGGAGAGAACAAGTGAGCGACCTGAAGTTCTCCTGAATGGAGCGCATACTTTGATCACTAGCCACTCATTTTTGTTCAATACTGGACAGGTAGCTTGCGTGTGTGCTCAGGACTCTTCTTACCTCAGCGGGGTCGAAGTTTGTGTGGCTGAGCATACTGTAATGCGTATCTCACCACAAACGAAGCGCGACCGTGGTGCTGAGGTAGGGAATTGAGTAATGCCAACCCACAGCCACGCGGGCACGCCTAAGATATAGATTGGTCGTGTAAGCCAGGTCAGGATTATAGATGTGAGAGTAGTAGAGGGTACTTGCCGGATCAGGAGAGGAGAGTTGCGGATCGTCTGTGACTAGACAAGGTAAGGACTGGAGACAGGAGAATGGTCGTTCATAGCCAGAACAGGAGAGGTGCAGAGTCCAAGGTGAGTAGCAGGGTCTGGCAATGCAGGACAAGGCAAGGTAACAAGAAATGAATGCAGCAAGGTACGGTGTCACACAAGACTATGCTCAGCAATGAGAGTCTGGGGAAGAGGGTATATGAAGGGAGATCCTCCAATGAAGAGCCAGGGTGGGACCAGGAAACCGAACCCTATAGGCTGCTGGTTTACACAGGTGTGCCCTATGATGCAGCCTGATCAGGAAGGGAGGCGGGACAAACCGTGGGCCAACCCACGTGCGTCACTGAGGTCAGGGGGCAGAGTCTGGTGCGCAAGATACTCCCACTCTTGTTATGTCCGTCTGCAGGGTGGGGGTGGAGACCGGGGTGCGATTCAGAGGGGAGACTGGACGAGCGCAACCGCCGAATGCCAGAGCAGGGGGCGGAGCCCGAACCCACGAAGGGGCAGACAGACCACGCAAAATCCTGGAGTCCAAGATGGACTGAACCTCAAACTCCTGTTGGCCTTGTATGAGGAGAGGAGCCAGAGACAAGGATGAGTCGGGGAAGAGAGGATCCCGAATAGCCGGTTTCAGCAGGGAAACGTAGGATGGCGTAGATGGTATACCACCGGGTTGACCATCTCCACAACGGTATAGGGTCCAATGAGCCTCGGTACCAATTTTAGCGAAGGGACCTTGAGGTGGATATTTTTTGAAGAGAACCACAATTTAAGGAATAGACACATATAGCAGGGCGCAAACAACCACACCCTGCCTCCGGAGCTGAATTTTTGAATCCTCCGTCGGTGACGGTCCATCTGTGTATTCTGTCTAGAAGTTGCCCTTCTAAGATTCTCTTGAATTCTTTTCCACGAAATCTATAGCCAACGAATTCTGTTGTCTGCTGCCATTACCCCAGAATTGGGTGTGGCGATGGGCAGGTGAAACCCATAATTTACAAAGAAGGGCGACTCCATGGTGGATTCACTGTGCAAATTGTTGTGGGTGAACTCGGCCCAGGGAAGATGGTCAGTCCAGTCATCCTGGGTATTTGAGACAACGAGCTATATACAGATGCACCAGCCGTTATCCGAACATTTACCTGGGTACATTTTGCGTTGTGCCGCGTGTAGGTTGTGATATATTCACAAGTTTTGCAACTGCAGACATAAGGGCCCATTGGATTAACACAGCAGTGGTCTCTGCTGTGTGAGTCCTACCGGGATCTGCCTTTGTCTAATAGATGCGTTGTAAGAGGCTGAATCACTCACTCTAACTTCACGCCTCTCACAGGCGATTACGGGGGTTTTATTTAATTTTAAACATTACAGTAATGTAGCACGGGGTCTCCGGAGCTGAACCACATTTATTTCAGGTCCGGGGACCCCCTACGTCCTGAGAAATAGGCCCCGTTATGGGGTGTCGGTATCTCCTATTGGATATGTCCCGATCAAGTGACGCGAGACATTTACATGCACAGGAGATACCGGCACCCCATAACGGGGCCTGTATCTTGGGAGGCAGGGGGTCCCCAGACCTGAAACCAATGCAGTTCAGGTCCAGAGAACCCCTGATACATTACTGTAATGTTTAAAATTAAATATCTAGTAAGTACCAATACACAACCCACACCATGCCCCCACATACTGTAAAACCAACATTTCTTTTTAAAGACACAGGATTAATACCCCAGGCCAGCGGGGTACCCCAGGTGGTCCCGACGGGTGTCCACAGGCCCCACAGTGCACCCTGGGGGTACCCAGAGGTGTCTGTGGGCCTCCTGGTGCTCCCCTCTAGGCTCTGTGGCCTCCAGGTGGTCCCCGTGGGGCTCCATGGGCCCCAATGGGGTTCACGGGGGTCCCCACGGGTGGCTGAGTGTCCCCGTGTTGTCCCCACAGGTGTCTAGGGCTGTTTCCATGGGTGTCTGGGGCCCCCACAGCTGTAGGGCCCCCAGTTCTTCCCCGCGGGTGTACCCGTGGGTCCTCAGGTGGTACCAATCCTGTATTTGAAAAAACAAACATGGTCTACATTTCAATAAATAGCCCCCCCCCCAAACACATACAGTATTGTAATGGACAAAATAACTATTTTTCAGATATGGATAATAGATTATTTGCCCATTATTAAACACAACATTAGCCATGCAGCATAAATAAAGTAAATAAAACTGTTCTACCACGATGTTGCCTCGCTGGCTTCTTGAGCTCAAATGAGCAATCACGGCCTTAAATATGGCCTGTGAGGTCACATTTAATTGGCAAATTGGGGATATAGTTCCCACAATCTGTTTGGCTGAAGTACCACGTTAGGGCAGCCATTTTAGATTTAGTGATCTCATTTTAACTGTTAAGGTGATTAAGGGGCTAGGGGACATTAGAATGTATTTTGCTATGTATGCTTTCTGGCAATGGAGGACATGGATCTGCAGTAAGCTGACGAGGAGACCCTTCATATTGCCAGGGGTAAGTAGAACGGTTTAATTTACTTTATTTATTCTGCATCGCTAATGTTGTTTAATAATGGGCAAATAATCTATTATACATATCTGGATAATAGTTATTTTGCCCATTACTCTACTGTATGTGTTTGGTGAGGGGGGGGGGGGGGTATTGGGTGTATTTATTGAAATGTAGGCCATATTTATTTTTTTAAATACAGGAATGGAAGCGCAGGCCTGCGGGGACCCATGGGGACCATCCGAGGACCCCCGGACGCCCCCGGGTACCACTTGAGGACCCACGGGGGCCACCCGTGGGGAAGAACCAGGGGGCCCCCCAGATACACGTGGGAACCACCCGAGGGCCCCCAGACACCCGCGGGGATGACCCAGGGACCCACGGGGACCATCTGTAGGCCACAGAGCCTACCAAGGACAACCCAGAGGCCCTCATACACCTGTGTATACACCCCGGGAAGCACCGTGGGGACTGCGGACACCCATCGGGCACATCTGGGGATCCCTGCTGGCCTGGGGGTATTAATCCTGTGTCTATAAAAAGAAATACTGGTTTACAGTATGTGGGGGCACGGGGTGGGTTGTGTATTTGTGCTTACTAGATATTTAATTTTAAACATTGCAGTAATGTAGCAGGGAGACTCCCAGCTTCCCGAGATACAGGCACCGCTATGGGGTGCCAGTATCTCCTGCGCATGTAAATGTCTTGCATCACGTGATCAGGACATTTCAATGCATAGGAGATACCGGCACCCCATAATGGGGCCTGTATCTTGGGAAGTAGTGGGTTCCTGGACTTGAAATCAATACGGTTAAGCTCCGGAGACCCCCTGCTACATTACTGTAATGTTTAAAATGAAATAAAAACTCTGCGATTGCCTGTGAGAGGCGCTCAGTTAGAGTGACTAATTCAACCTCTCTTACTGTGTGTCTATTACCCCATCTGTGTTAAGCCGATGGGCCATTTTAGTCTGCCCCGACAAAACTTGTGCGGAATACGGGGAAATCTCGAAATCCATTTCGTGATTTGTTCGACTAACGTCCGCTACATTTGTATTGCTCCAGTGACTGGATGGTTCGCTCTGTCTGACCGTTGGTTTGGGGGTGGTAACCAGAGGAAAAATGTAGAAATATACCTACTGCTGCGGCACATCTGAGTCTAACAGTTGCCCGTAATTGACCAGGGCTTTTTTCGGCTGGTGCCAAACTTGGCCGTTCGCCAGCTGCATCTTCCCCTCCCCACGTGCAAAATTAGAATGCTGTTCCCCTCCCCTTCCTACCCCCTGGCTGCTCCTCTGCTTCACGCAGCTTTGCGCAGCTTCCCCCTTACCCCTGCTTCCTCTGCAGCCTTCGGGGATGCCGGGGAACCCTGGCACGTGTGACCGGCGCCACAGTGACGCGCGGCACACGCCAGGGAAAAACCACAACAAGCCGCCGTCTGCCTGCACATTTCCCCCACATCGCGGTGGCGGCCGCTCTAGACTCAGCTCGGTCGCCACTGTAATTTCTGGGAGAAGGAACGCCAGAACTTCGATATAAACTGTGATTCTGGATCGGAAACGATGACCTGTGGTACCCCATGGAGGTGGGAAATTTCCTTGACCAAGACGTCTGCCAGTTTGGGAGAGTTGGGAAGACCTTTCAACGGAATAAAGTGGGCCAGCTTGGAGACGTAGTCTACCGCTACTAAGATGGTGTTCATCCCTTTAGACACAGGTAATTCAACTATGAAGTCCATGGAAAGGTGTGTCCATGGACGGTCCAGGATGGGAAGAGGTCGAAGGAGTCCTGGTGGTTTGTTTCCGTGGAGTCTTATTATGATTACATGTCGAGCACGCAGCAACGAATTCCTTAATGTCCTTCTGCATGCCGGGCCACCACAAAGTCAGCTCCACAAGATCGGTGTTCTCCTAGTACCTGGACGTCCTGATGATTTGGAAGAATGACCCCATTCAAAAACCTTCCTCCGATAAGCTGGTGAGGTAACAAATTGCCCCTCTGGAACTTCGAGACTTTCTGGGATGTAGGACTGGTCTTGTACAATCTCTTTCAAGGCATCAAAGGTGTTAGCAGAAAGTATGTATTTAGAGGGGAGTATAGTTTCCTGATGATCCTCGGTCTTGTCGTCCAGCAGAAAATGACGGGAGATGGCATCGGCCTTGACATTATTCGAGCCCGGTAGGAAAGAAATAATAAAATTGAAACGAGAAAAGAAGAGCGACCACCGGGCTTGTCGAGCCCCTAAGCGTTGAGCGCCTTCGATGTAGTGTAAGTTCTTGTGGTCGGTCAGGATGGTAATAGGATTCTCCGTGCCCTCTAAAAGATGTCTCCATTCTTGTAGAGCTAGCTTGATGGCCAGAAGTTCCCGGTTACCTACGTCATAATTTTGTTCAGCTGGAGAATTATTTTTTTTGAGAAAAAGTCACATGGATGGAGTGTGGCTTGGGGAGTCCTTCTCTGTGACAGAATAGCTTCGGCCCCGACGTCTGATGCATCCACTTCAAGGGTGAATGGTAGTTTGGGGTCCGGATGTATGAGGATGGGTGCAGAAATGACCCGTCTACTTTGACTAAACTACATTCCAGACGCGTCCATGCCGCTGGAGGTTGGTGTCTATATCAATCCCCACCTCAGCCCAGCGGTCAAGCCTTTTTTGTGGTTAGCACTCCATTACAGTATGCCCAACCCCACAAACATGGACCTCACTGAGGTGGGGCGAGTCTTGTGCATGTACGCCAGCATGTCCTCTGAAATTGAGAACTATTTAGAACAAAATGACAAATGCATGGACTTATTGGAACAGAATCTCCTGTCTCTTACTGACTGGGTGCAAGCCCCTTTCCTAGTCCTGTCCTTTTTTTAAGGAGTGGGAATACTATTCAAAACCTTCAAATTTGAGTAGGCTTGGTCTTCTTTTCATACTTTGTATGGAAATATCCCACACACAGAAACATGTTCTCAATGGAGTTTTAAATTTATAACATTTTAAAACAGTTCAAATGATTTTCATTCTACTATCATCACAGCTTTAGCAAAGATGGCTTAACTGCATTGCACTTTTCCCCACCCCCTCACCCTCCCAAAACCAAGGAAAAGGGCATTCTACAGTACAATACTTGATCTCCACACCTCGCACGGCCATGGGTTTTAGCTGAGTCACATAATTCGGCATAAACGAGCCTGGATTTCTTTTGTCATTGAGAGAGGGGGGATTAGGACAAACTATTATACACACAGTACAAAAAACTTGGACTCCCCCCCCCCCCCTTCCTGTAGTGCTTCATCGCCTGTGAAAGAAAAAAAATGGATGCAGGATTAGAGAATTGAAGGCCTTGACTGTGTAACACTATTGACAGGCACACAAAACGAATAAACTATAACTAACCGTACCTGTAAACTATAATTAATTATTAGAAATAATAAGTAATACATGCATGTCTAATACAAATAATGTATGTACTGTATATAATATATTCTGTAAAAGGTGGAGAGAGTAAGTGCAGATATAAAATGGTTAACGTTCAATTACAGTACCTTTAATATAAGGCTAACAATGAAACAGGTTATTGTCAGTACCATACTTACCTGTACTATACTTACTGTACCTGTACTTACCTTACTACAGTACAGTACAGTACCTTACTACATGCCGGTTGCCTGCCCATGATGCTCTAAAAGTACTGGCAAAATGCTGCTAATAGTCAATATAATTGTGGCATTTTTGAACGGTGAGTATGTCGTTCCAGAAACTCAGTATTTATTTTCTTAATTCCTCTTTGTTGGACGGCTTCACAACCTTTCTTATATTATCCTTCATCGCATGCCAGACAAATTCTTTCAGGTTCAAATCTAGTGATCTGGAATGGGAGGGGAAAAAGAATGGTGAATTAGTTGATCAGATAAAAACTTTTTAAAACAATGAGAAACTGATACTGTACACTGGAACACTTACTCCGGTGATGTCTTAACCCAGTTGATCCCGCTGGCAAGAATATAGGCACTAGAGGCTATGTTTAGGGTCATTGTCCTGGAAAAAACGGTGACCACTAGATGGGAAATCATGCCTAATGTATTGAGCAATATGGGTCACAATTTGCTCTTGAAAAAAATACTTTATCCATGATTCTTGGAACAAGAAATTAAAAAAAACTTTGAAAAAGATGAACATTAGGGTACAGAATACACTACAGTTGTACAGTGCATAAGGCTACAGCATGTGACTTTGTGCATTATTTTTCCCTCAAAGATGATTATGCATCCCGGTCCATGTCTAGAGATCGCACCCCACACATGCATCTTCAGTGGGTTCTTGAGCCACGGCTTCAGAGATAGCCATCCTTTTATGCAGAATGCAAAAGTGACAAATCTCTCAAGAGCTACCGTTGTCTCATCAGAAAAGATGACATCCTGAAAAGTCTCGTCACTTTCGATCCATGCCCATGCTTTGTCCACTATTTTTATCTTGTTGGCCTCCCTTATCATAGGATACGCTCTGTAATGATAAGGAAGAATTTTACAGAGACTGTACAGGCAAACCACACTTGTAACTAAAGTACAGTACTGTACAACACTATAGCTGTACTGTCCTAACTAATGCACAGTAATTACAGTACAGTACAGTATGTCATGGGAGACCAGACAAAATACACCCATTTACCAGGATCATTTCATTGAGCAAAACGAGTGATGAAATATATTGTAATTTATTCACTTAAATAGGCAGACACACAATATTACAAAAAATACAGAAGAACGACACACTTACTTTGGAACTGGGATACAAAACTAATCTTTCCTAGTTGCAAAACAAACAGCAAAATAATCCAGGCAACTTTTCTTTCAAGTAGCCTCTTCCTCCTGGAATCTTGTTACCTGGACACGTGGCCTCTGAGAAACTTAGACGACTTACTCAGAGCTTGGAATTCTTGAAACACACCTTGAATCACACAAAGCTCAGTTGGGTAAGGGTTTTTAAAACCTCTCAAACCCCAGCCACAAAATTCTATCTTCCTATCAGGAGCATAAGATATTTCCCTAGCAGCAACCCTATGACTTTTTACAGGGGCAGGTGACATATGGCCCTTCTGCCCTCTGTTTCCTGCCTCTCACCTGTGGTGACAAGTCTCCAGCTGGTCTGGGTAGACCTGTTTGAAATGTAAATCAGGTCTCTTGATCTGAGGATGTGGCCACTGCTTAGCTATCCTGAACAAATGGCTCTCACACCTCAAGCCTTTCAAGTCTGAGTGAGACAGAGTGACACCAGCCTGGTACAATGCTCAAGTATATGTTACAATACACTTTGGTAATTCAATATACCTCCCCCTCTGCAAAACTGCCCCAAACTTTAATAAAAAATCTCTCAGCTTTTATCACCTAGCTGGAGTACCCCCTGAAATCCTATACCAGGCTCAGGGTGACTTTGGCATTAACTGGGCACCAAGCATAATACATTTAAACATACCTGTTTAATAAACTAACTTTTACCCTTCTTTATTAAAATGTTGAGAGAGAGAGAGAGAACGAGAGAGAGAACGAGAAAGAGAACGAGAACCTAATCTGGTTTATCCCCACCAGCCATATCCCTTACACTCTGCAAACTTAAACTTTTTATTTTAATAAAACAAACCTTCTCAGTCTTATACCTGACTGGAGTGCCCCCTTGCCCCTTATTCCAGGGTTAGGGAAACTTAGGAATGACTTGGGCATCCTCTCTTTATACCAGGGAGCCCTGTGCCTCAATTTACCTTTTACTGGTTTATGCTGAAGCAGGACGTCCTAGTGGTGAGTCGCAAGAACATTTTCAGGATGGTGTCTGAACAGAGCCCTGGGCTTCTATGTATCCGAGAATCTCACTTGATTCCCAGATACATTTCTGGGGTAACTCATAACTTGAGAACCCTGATACATAGCCACAATCTGTAAAGACTTTCTCCTGCAAACCCACCCTGAAACTTACCTCCTGGAAATCTCCTTGTCCCAGCACCTCTGGAAAAGGTAAAACACAAAAATGTACATTGTCGCATATTTTGCACACAGTCAGAGTAATGCATACACAATGCCCGGGCCCAAGAGCTGACACTCTAGGACCCCAAAACACGGATCAGGGGTAACCAAGTGGGCTTAACCTTTATTATTAAGCCTGGTTACCCCCTCACCATCACACAGTATCAACACTGTTGTGTCATTCTGCATACTATTGCAATATACTGATCATTATTACAGTAAGACACTTACTTTACACGTCCATATTTCCATTCCAATTGGCATCTCATGAACCTGATGCTGGTCTCAAGTGCTGTGATATTGTGACTCTTCTCTAGAAAAGTCTTGACTGCTTCTGCACAGCGCTCATCATAAGCCTCGCTGATTTCATCCATCAGTCATTTTGCTGTCCTACAGTTTAAAGGAAACGAGAACAATTTGTTAGGCCCAAAAATAACTAAACAAAAATATGCATTTCTAATATGCAAGAAGCTTTTGGAGTCATAAAATCAGCAGGAAAAAAAAACCTTTAATATTTTTGTCTAAAAGTAGTACAGTCATTTTTAGGCTCGATTCTAATGGCAAAGAAAACAATTAAACAAAAAAATGCCTTTGGAAATGCAACAAGCTTATGCAAGTACTGTAATACAGTAATTACAGAATGAAAACAAAAATACTTACTCTGTTATGACTGGGGGACTCCGCTTTACAATTTTTGCCTTACCATGGGCATGATAGCTGACAGTGCTTTTTGCTAAACCGAGGCCCGAAGTAACTAACCAGCGCTGGATCGGTAAAATTCTGTGTCCTTTCTTGTACATATCCTGTATTCTCATACTGAGATCCTTTGAAATCCTTTTCCTCGGCATCGCTGCTTTAGAAAATAAATCAAGCATAGAGGAATGTATATTCAATGTGCATTGAATCAACAGAAGTGACGGTGTATTTATAATGTAATGGACCTCGCTCGACAGGTTTACTATACAATACACCCACTTTTAACACCTGCAGCTCGTGTTCATGCCGCCAAATAATTCAAATAGGCACACAGTGCTTAAAAGGTGACACAAATTGCATAGCCTCCCATACAGGGTATGCCGATCTCTATTTGAATGAGCTCTAGTACTGATACTCTATTGTGCACTTTTCCATCTGCATTCATGAAACAACCCCGATTCTATGGACTCTGGAACCTGCTTTCTTCTGCTTTGCCGACCATGAGAAAGCCAAAATCGGAAGCTGTTTCCAAGCCAAAGCCAAAGGTAACTAAAGAAAATATTCTGAAGGCTCAGAAGGCAAAGAAAAAAGAAAAACACAGCACACAACGCTCATGGTGAAGAGTGAAACATAAATGTATATTAATATTAATTCAAGGTTCTGTGTACATCAGGTTAAAACAAACAGGCATGGCATGTGACATGACAAGGATTACCGCACAATGGAAACACAGATTAGGAAGTTGACATCTGGATCACTTATCAATGGAAGGATGATTCAATCCTCCGGTGGTAAATAAAGACAGAGTCTCTCACAGCACAGCACATTTAGTCCTCCGTGCAGACAATAGTAGTGTCTAACAGTTCAGTACAAGCTGCTATACTGTGTTCATCGGCACTCGTAAATCTAGTCCCACAGTGGTGTTCAGCGCACACGTCACCTTCCACTCTGCGCACAGCACCGTAGGAGAGCCAAAACACGTGACTCGGGAGTACCGGTCCATCGATGATCGTGTCACTCGTGCACGTAGTAACACAGAGTGTTATAGGCACAGTAGTCAGCCGAACGGAGTGGGGGCAATATGATAAGCTCCCAGTAATAAAGAACAATAATCAGATAGTTCGTTTGGCACAATCCTGCTGTGAGAGGCTCTGTTTTTATTTACCACTGGAGGATTGAACCATTCTACCACTGATGAGAAGCGATCCAGATGTCAACTTCCTTATCTGTGTTTCCAGTGTGCGGTAATCCTTGCCATGTCACATGCCATGCCTGTTTATTTTTAACCTACTGTACGCAGAACCTTGAATTAATATTAATATACATTTATGTTTCACTCTTCACGATGAGCGTTGTGTGCTGTGTTTTGAATTTTTTCTTCAGTGTATAGGGGTACTGAGCCACACTCTTTGACGGCTGCAGATGCTCCATACGTTGTGTGGGTTGAGACTGTATATATATATATATATATATATATATATATATATATATATATATATATATATATATATATATATATTTGTAAACTCATCTTGTTGCACTTATAGGTGTGAGGTCATTCTAATAGATTGAGTGCTCCTCCCTCACCTATGTGAATTAATTTTAGTAGCGCACAATTTTTTCTGTTATTTTTATTCAGAAGGCAAAGAAGCCTGGCCCTTTGTACGTGAAGAAGAAAATGTTCAAAATTGACCATGAACAAGTTCATTGGTCAGGCCCCAGAAGTGCCCCTGCAGCCACCAAAGCCGAATTCTACATCCCAGACTTTTCACTGCCATCAACGAGCCACGCAGTTGTTCATCCCAAAGTCCCCTGCTTACCTCCGCCAGCACCCAGCCATGCCGATGTTAGTCCTGAAGTCCCCTGCTCACCTCCACCAACACCAAGCCACGCCGATGTTCGTCCCGAAGTCCCCTGCTCACCTCGTCCAGCACCCAGGCACGCTGATGTCCATCTGGATTACACCAGCATTCCTTACACAAGATCCAGCTCTGTCACCCACATGCTGGATGTTTTTAGTGTTATCGTAATGACTAATTACTCCATAGAGCAATGCAGGGGCAGAATAGAGAGCAAGATGGATCGTCTTTTGGAGCGCATGGAGAAAATGGATAGGTGCATGGGTGTTTATCTGGATAAAATTGAGAGGAACATCGTGGGGCTCTATTATTTGCTTGGAGTCCCTGCCCCTGTATGTCCGATGCAGGAGCAGAAGGGTGACCTGGTGGCACTTTATTCTCCCATGGAGGAACCGCATCCCCCCCATGCACCCTCTCAATCCCTCGATTTAACCTTCATGCTTCCAGGATACACACATACCCTTCTACTGGAGCCGATGAAAACCCTGGTAAGGCCACGACAGGAGGAAAGCATCCTCCCAGACCATCTACCCTCGCCCGCTGCCAAAGGCACACCCGCTCCTGAAGGTAGGATTGTATTGGTTCCAGACATCATGCTAAAAGATAAAAACTAAAAGAAAAACAGCGCACAACGCACATAGTGAAGTATGTTTAAAAAATAGAATTATATTTAAAGGGTAATAATTCTGCGTACATCAAAGAAAGTAAAACAAGCATTCCATGTACTGACACGAGTTAACGCACGCCGGAATGGAACAGGAGGAGTCGTTGACACTGCACCCTCAGAAAGCCCCATCACTGGCCTCTGGAAATGCGAGGTTCCTCCTCAGGTACGTGGCCTCTCACGTAGTGGCACTATTTGACCTCCTTGATGAAACGTCCCTTCCGATTGGTTTCTCTCCACGATGGTGTCGGTCTCACTGGTGAAAGTTGTTTAAGCAATGTCCATGTAATGGAGTAATTAGTGACCCCCCTCCCTCTTACACCAGCCAGTGTACTGGTAAGGACGGAAGCTCGTACGGCAAAATCCGGGGGATGACGTCACAGGGGTCACAATTAGCAATGAATGAACAGCCGGGGTATAACCAGTTAAATACCTACCGAGATCAACACATGTAGCAGTGGCTAATCGCAGGTTAGTAAAATCTCCGTCAGAACGCTACTATGTAGCAGTCGAAAACCTAGTATCACACAAAAACCGCTACACGAGGTATACAGTGTCTACGAGCTTCAGGGGTTACCCGGAATGAAAGAAACAGGATATAGCCTTTAAGTATTCAATTGTACAAATTAATCCTATGCGTTTCGTAGCGCAATGCTTCTTCAGGGAATAGTTTATACTAAACCAAACCAAAGGCTAAATACCCAATGGTTTCTGTTGAGTTGCTCACACACAACAAATCACAAGCTAGCATTTCAAAAGGTAACAGCAGCCCGCATAATGACCCTACCTAGGTCAAAGACATATCTAAAAAAGCATAATTTTATACAAAAATATGTAAAAATATATAAACAACGGCGCAAGTGTTGCTAAATGGAACTCTGAAAAAAAACATAACACATATTAGTACAAATAAACAGCAACTATTGCATCGGTTTGAAACTTAAGAAATCTCAAACATGAACCTGATGGAGTAATGAGACCTAACATAGATCTAAAGAAGTGCAAAGGAGAAAAATCTCCCACGGAGCAGGAAAATAAATCATAAGCTAAACTAGAACCACAGGATACAGATAACGATACACTATTTTTCTTTTTGTTTTTCTCTTGTAGTGTAAGGGTGCTGAGCCACCCTATCAACAGCAGCAGACACTTCTATTTTCTATATTTCATATGAAGATCATGTATGTCTTATACTAGCTTGTGTGGTGGTATTTAATTTCTGTGGGGTATTGGATAAATATTCACTTGATTGTTTGAAGATTTTCTAGTAGCGCACTTATATTTCTACATTTGTATCCATCATGCTGAAAGACCTGCATCCGAGCATCTGTGAGAAATACAAGATCAGATGTGGTGATCTACCTCAGACATATGCCCACTTCATCATTTAACACCACATCAGTTTTGAGATGTACTGCAAGTGGACCAAAAATGTAAATTATGAAGGAAATAAACACAAGATGGGACTTCCTGCAAATTTAAGCAGAACAATTATGGAAGAAGTGAAGTGCTATTTTAATAACAGTTAACTTGTGAAAACCGTCAGCATCAATGACCTTTTGAGGCATACATGTTTGACGACTACTGGTTATAAATGTATTTAAAAATATAGATGCGCCGCCAATGTTTTTAATCTAAAAAACAAAATTCAGTTGATTGTTTAAAATTATTTCATTGTTTAATGCTTATATTCTATTTTGCATGTCTGGAGCTGGCGAAAGAGAACGCGCAGGAAAAAACCCTCCTTGGTGCAGGAAACTCTCCCGGCAATACTGCCAGTGCTCCAATCCATGCATGCCAAGTCCCTTCCCTCCAAACCCCCAAAGCCTAATGAAAACCTCTACTCCTACTGTAAAGTGCTGCATCTGAAGCCATGCATGCTTTGTCTCTTCCCCCCCTCCCCAAAAAAAAGCAGAAGATACAGTTCTGAATAATTATGGTCTGTACTGGTGTTATGGTCCTTTTAGCCCCTTTTAGCCAAGGATACACAGAAACAATTTTGCCACAAGAATTTAACATTGTTGTGGCAATACTAACTTGAAAGTCTGACACTTAGTATATTGTAGCAGCACTAATACACACTGGTTGAATAAGTCCTGTATGAGTAGCCAATTAGAATTAATCAGTGACTCTTGGCATACAGTAGATCATGCTGAAAACTTGAGAAGATGTAGGCATTTTTTAACCATAATGTAGGGTGCGATTGATAATATAGAATATTGTCTCTTTCTTTGCAGACCCAGATGTCCAAGAAGCACCAGCCATTGAGAAGAAGGAAAAGACAAGATTATAAATTTTGAAGAAGAGGTGACGTTGTATTGTTCTATTATTATTCTATTATTATTTTTCCCTTTATTATCCTGTCCAAATAAAAATGCTCATTCTTTAAATATACTTTTTTGTGTGTTCATGTTTTTATTGTCTTGACACTTACAGTAGTACTATACCTAATGTCCTAAAGACATTTAAATATATAAAAATGTCATTGATATTGTATACTGTACAGAATACAGTATAAAGCTAGAAAATTAAAGTGTTTGCTACTTTTTAGATACACTAACAGCAGTAGTACTGTACT
The DNA here is from genome assembly GCF_040206685.1 of Ascaphus truei. Taxonomy (NCBI): domain Eukaryota; kingdom Metazoa; phylum Chordata; class Amphibia; order Anura; family Ascaphidae; genus Ascaphus; species Ascaphus truei. The sequence continues at coordinate 148,711,010 of NC_134485.1, read as the reverse complement.
ACTGTCTAGCAGATACAGAATCTAGCGACTCTGTAAGGAAATACACTGTTTCTTACTGTACCGTAATTTAATTAGGAACATCAGGACACGCATGTGCAGAAATGTGATGTCACGCATATGCGTTTCAACAATGTTCCAATTTGCCATACACGCATGCGCAGAAATGTGATGACACGCATATGCGTTTCAACAAGGTTCCAATTTGAGAAACACTCATTCGTGAAAAACATATTTTACATTCGGCAGAAGAGGTGACGTTGTATTTTTGGCTGAGGAGCTTCAGAAAGGACTTCTTTCCCATGAATACTGTATGAACTCATAAGGTTAATCTTCAAATTACAATTACACACACTTGAAGTACTGTACGGCATTAAAAGACAAGTTGAATTGCAATTAGATTTTTTAAACAACATCTCGCGATTGCCCAGTTCCGTTTAGACGGTATTGCCGACAACGCTAAAATGCTATTTTCTGCACTCAATCAAAACACTATTAATCTCGCGTTTTAACAAGAGAATATTTCTAGAAATCACGCACCATGACCCGGTAAGCAAAAGGATACAATGCGTGAAATGTTCGAATAATTGCCACTGCATCTGTCTACAGGGTATGTGGCATGCATTGTGTTCTGTTTTTATTACCTCTTATTCTTTATCTTATGTTTCACCATGTGTGTTATATGTTTCAATTTTTATTGACTTTGTTTCCAAGCTTTGCTTATATTTGGCATTTTATAGATACTACAATATGTTGCATGTTTATGATACATGTTCATTACACATTTTTTTCCAATTTTCTTCAATGTTTATAGCAGTCTCTCCGGTAATGAATTAGTTAAATCTACCATCCCCCATTATGTGGTGAATACAAAAAGGATGGGGGAGCACAATAGTTGGAAACAGGCAGTGTTGTAGAACTAGTAATTGCTTTTAAAATAAAGTAATTATATCCTGAGCGAGTGTGGTAGCTCAGGTGTCTAATGTCTAATTTGAATGATAGACACACATGGGTTCGTATGTATTGGTGAAAGGGTAGAATAAAAGTATATATAACTTACACGGCCTTTTGTAAGCCCAATCGCATCAAGGTTTCTTTTGGAATCCCGTGTGCTTCTGGTGAGGCTTTTCTTCTTGCGGTGTGGGTTCTTCTTCTTGATGTATAGGCTGCTTGCTTCGTTGGTTCAGAGTTCCGCTCCAGGAGGATTTCCTCTCGTATAAACAGAAAGGAGGATAGGGTTAACACATATACATATATACGTCAATGTGGGGGAGGGGATGGTGTGTTTATGGACCACCATAAAAAAATATATATATTATACTCCGGCACTCACACGGGCTGGTGTGAGTGTACTCTTATCTTGGTATCTTGTTTACTTGTGGGTGTTACCCAATTAGTATCAGGTGATGAAAGGGAGGGGTACAATGGTATATATGGTAAATATAACACAATACTCACACGGGCCAGTGTGAGTACACACTTCTAGCGGTATCTTTGTTCTTCTGTTCCTGATGTAGCTAATGGTGAAGATGGGGTTTAACGCATATAAAAGACACTAGGGTCTGGAGGGTACAAATTAACTTTAATAAAAAACAAAAGAAATAAAAACAAAAACAAAAACAGAAACCAAATGTTTCTTGGGGAAGTAAAAACAAAGGGGGGACAGTATGGTGTATAGTAGTAGGGGGTCTCGCCTTCCGCGTCCGGATGGGGAGCTGCAACTACACCTCTGTCTCCTCTGTGACGTGCTGTTAAAATGTTCCAGGTAAAAGTGCAACGCGTTTCGTCCACGTACTGGACTTCCTCAGGCTCTGTAGATGTGTTCCTGCTGTTTCCAGCCTCTTTTATGCCATGTTTAGCCAATCCTGGTCGTTGTGTTAATTGCATTAATTGCAATCCTGTTCCTCTAATGCGACGGGACGTCGCCATCTTGTAATGTGCGCGTGCATCCCATCTTGTAGGGTGCGCGCGCATCCCATGTTCTATTGGGTCGCGCATGTGTGGTGGTCTAAATAATAACGTTTTCAGGCAATACAATCGTATGTCCTTGTGCGTCTCAATAAAGTTCCGTGTTGTTGAAAAAGAAAAGAAAAAAAAGAGAAAAAAAAAAAAGAGAAAAAGGAAGAAAAGTTCGCGCGCAGTCCCTTGTATACTGCGTGGTTGCATGTTCTGTATCTATGTACTCTCACTTATAACCAAATGCTGAAGGGGTTAAAAGATGCCTTAAAGGTATCATGAAAGGTGTTGTATATGCCTCTGGTGGCTGCTGCATAAAGTATAAAGATTATACTGTGCCATAATTGTCACGTTGTGCAACCTAATAAAATTGTTTGTATGTGCTGAGTTGTGTGTCTATTCTTATATGCTTATAGTGTTATACAGTGATTCAAAATGTGATATATATTCTAAATTGTGTTTGCTCTTAAAAATAATAGGTATAGTTTAGTCTTGTGTATTAAGGATCCAAAATATGGTTAATTTATAAATGGTATATGTTCTAATGTGAGTTACTTTAAGGAGTGTTAGGTATAATCTAGTCTTGTGTTGATAAAAAAGTGTTTAAGTGTTTAAAGTGCAGAGTGATTAAGTTTAATATAATTAAATTAAATTAAATTTCCTGTTATAAATTAATGAAGGTAGTTTATAAATAGTACATATCATAATGTGAGTTACTTCTAAGAGTATTAGATAAAATCTAATCCTAATTTACTGAAGATAGGTATTTAAATATTTAAAGTGCAGAGTAATTAAAAATACTCTAATGAAATTAGGTTTAATACCTAATGTGAATTAGTGAAGGTAATGGTAATGGGGATAATAATAAGATAATGTTCAAATAATAATAGTGAGCAACATATTGAATTGATGTCCTATGTGAGTGAGTATGACAAATGAATTGACATGCTCTAATTATTTGCTAACCGAGTTTAAAACTCACTGCTGAGGGAAGCAGGTGGAGTGGATAAAATCATGAAACAAAAATAAAAATAAAAATAAAAAAGCAAAAAATAAATGTGTGAAATATCCAAAAAATCTCTGCATAAAATCAAATGGACTAGAAAAAAGTCTCTGTCCCGGGTAAAAATTATAAGTTAAAAATAGTATACCATAAGATAAAAATGAGGATCTATGGTTTAAAAGGCAGTCGTCAATAATACAGTCCAATCCCAAATGGAGGAGAGAATTTCAGAGCCTTGGGCGGGTGTATCTGTGGTTGGAGAAGAAAAGGCAGGTTAGTGATCGCCTTAGTTTAAGCATACATGATGTCCAATGAATGGAATATGTAGGCCGTGGTCTGGGTGATCACATAAATGCCCCCAGATCTATGTCTATGTTGAGTCCTCTGGGTGTTAGTGTCTTTAATTTATATATCCAGAAGGTTTCTCGTTGGCATAGCTTACGCAGGCGATCCCCACCTCTCCAATTGGCATCTACCCTCTCTATTCCCTTGTAAGTCAGAAGATTTGGGTTACCCTCATGAAATACGCTGAAGTGCTTAGAAACGCTTTGTGTCATTAGCTGCCTTTTTATATTTCCCATGTGTTCCAGTACGCGGACTCGCAAAGATCTTGAAAAAGGCAGCTAATGACATTTATGTGATCACCCAGACCACGGCCTACATATTCCATTCATTGGACATCATGTATGCTTAAACTAAGGCGATCACTAACCTGCCTTTTCTCCTCCAACCACAGATACACCCGCCCAAGGCTCCGAAATTCTCTCCTCCATTTGGGATTGGACTGTATTATTGACGACTGCCTTTTAAACCATAGATCCTCATTTTTATCTTATGGTATACTATTTTTAACTTATAATTTTTACCCGGGACAGAGACTTTTTTCTAGTCCATTTGATTTTATGCAGAGATTTTTTGGATATTTCACACATTTATTTTTTGCTTTTTTATTTTTATTTTTGTTTCATGATTTTATCCACTCCACCTGCTTCCCTCAGCAGTGAGTTTTAAACTCGGTTAGCAAATAATTAGAGCATGTCAATTCATTTGTCATACTCACTCACATAGGACATCAATTCAATATGTTGGTCACTATTATTATTTGAACATTATCTTATTATTATCCCCATTACCATTACCTTCACTAATTCACATTAGGTATTAAACCTAATTTCATTAGAGTATTTTTAATTACTCTGCACTTTAAATATTTAAATACCTATCTTCAGTAAATTAGGATTAGATTTTATCTAATACTCTTAGAAGTAACTCACATTATGATATGTACTATTTATAAACTACCTTCATTAATTTATAACAGGCAATTTAATTTAATTTAATTATATTAAACTTAATCACTCTGCACTTTAAACACTTAAACACTTTTTTATCAACACAAGACTAGATTATACCTAACACTCCTTAAAGTAACTCACATTAGAACATATACCATTTATAAATTAACCATATTTTGGATCCTTAATACACAAGACTAAACTATAGCTATTATTTTTAAGAGCAAACACAATTTAGAATATATATCACATTTTGAATCACTGTATAACACTATAAGCATATAAGAATAGACACACAACTCAGCACATACAAACAATTTTATTTGGTTGCACAACGTGACAATTATGGCACAGTATAATCTTTATACTTTATGCAGCAGCCACCAGAGGCATATACAACACCTTTCATGATACTTTTAAGGCATCTTTTAACCCCTTCAGCATTTGGTTATAAGTGAGAGTACATAGATACAGAACATGCAACCACGCAGTATACAAGGGACTGCGCGCTAACTTTTCTTCCTTTTTCTCTTTTTTTTTTTTCTCTTTTTTTTCTTTTCTTTTTCAACAACACGGAACTTTATTGAGACGCACAAGGACATACGATTGTATTGCCTGAAAACTTTATTATTTAGACCACCACACATGCGCGACCCAATAGAACATGGGATGCGCGCGCACCCTACAAGATGGGATGCGCGCGCACATTACAAGATGGCGACGTCCCGTCGCATTAGAGGAACAGGATTGCAATTAATGCAATTAACACAACGACCAGGATTGGCTAAACATGGCATAAAAGAGGCTGGAAACAGCAGGAACACATCTACAGAGCCTGAGGAAGTCCAGTACATGGACGAAACGCGTTGCTCTTTTACCTGGAACATTTTAACAGCACATCACAGAGGAGACAGAGGTGTAGTTGCAGCTCCCCATCCGGACGCGGAAGGCGAGACCCCCTACTACTATACACCATACTGTCCCCCCTTTGCTTTTACTTCCCCAAGAAACGTTTGGTTTCTGTTTTTGTTTTTGTTTTTATTTCTTTTGTTTTTTATTAAAGTTAGTTTGTACCCTCCAGACCCTAGTGTCTTTTATATGCGTTAAACCCCATCTTCACCATTAGCTACATCAGGAACAGAAGAACAAAGATACCGCTAGAAGTGTGTACTCACACTGGCCCGTGTGAGTATTGTGTTATATTTACCATATATACCATTGTACCCCTCCCTTTCATCACCTGATACTAATTGGGTAACACCCACAAGTAAACAAGATACCAAGATAAGAGTACACTCACACCAGCCCGTGTGAGTGCCAGAGTATAATATATATATATTTTTATGGTGGTCCATAAACACACCATCCCCTCCCCCACATTGACGTATATATGTATATGTGTTAACCCTATCCTCCTTTCTGTTTATACGAGAGGAAATCCTCCTGGAGCGGAACTCTGAACCAACGAAGCAAGCAGCCTATACATCAAGAAGAAGAACCCACACCGCAAGAAGAAAAGCCTCACCAGAAGCACACGGGATTCCAAAAGAAACCTTGATGCGATTGGGCTTACAAAAGGCCGTGTAAGTTATATATACTTTTATTCTACCCTTTCACCAATACATACGAACCCATGTGTGTCTATCATTCAAATTAGACATTAGACACCTGAGCTACCACACTCGCTCAGGATATAATTACTTTATTTTAAAAGCAATTACTAGTTCTACAACACTGCCTGTTTCCAACTATTGTGCTCCCCCATCCTTTTTGTATTCACTGCCTACAAGGGTCCCGGATAGATCCTGCTGGGGTTCCGAGTCACAAGAGGATACCACTTGAAAACTACTCACAGGCAGTATTACACCACACCTTTTTTTTACTTCCATACATCAAATAAGCCATACAGAGATAGCGCCCGGGTACCTCCACAAACAATCCCCCATTATGTAACTGCTGTGATTCATTACCAGCTCAGGTGTGTGGGGCGGGAGCTGCCTCCTCATTGAGAGATTGCTATTTAAGACAGGTTGTCCAGAGCACGGGTTACTCTTTGATAAATCTCCTATATAGAGAGAAACGTGCCAGAAGACACCTGTTTTTGTTTGTATTTGGCTATTATGCCGATTAAATAGTTTGATTTCATTTTTAATCTGCTTCCAGCCCTCTACTTTTTTCTTCCTACTGTGCTCAATCTTTGTTCCACACAACATTGATCTACTTTACCCCAAGACTGAAGCACGCACAACGGAACCGGCGAGAGCAACTTATTTGTAAGTACAGCTGCTTTCACTGTTCACAGCTGCCTTTTTAACTTTGCAGAAAGTGTGGTTACTGCTCCTCTTTCACACACACATAGAAGGGGGGAAGAGTGTTCTGTTGCTCACTGGAGAAATCTCTGCTACACATGGGGATCATCCAGGAGTTCACAGAACCCTCATTGCATCCCCCATATGTCACACACACTCTGTAGTCAAGCTCTGCCTAGCAGGCTAACCCCATCATACCACACCTTCTTGGCTGAATATTTGCACTCATTTCATACCGCTTATATATTCAAGGTTCCTTGTTCTTCCAAATCATTGGACTTTGATTACATTTATAAGATTGCTGTCATGTTATTTCTTATTGGATTCACTAAAGTGTTTGTAGCACCACTGGGGATCGTGTCCCATCTTTTTTCTGTTCTTTCCTTTATTAATTTGGTGGCTCTTCTCTGCACTTTTAGTAGTTCCATAATGTATTTTCTATGGAGTGGTGCCCAAAATCGTACTCCATATTCAAGGTGTGGTCTTACTAATGCTTTATTAAGGTGCATAAGTATGTTTACTTCCTTTCCATCCAGTTCCCGTTTAATGTAAGATAAGATCTCATTTTGCCTTTGCAGCTACTGTATGAATTTGGGCACTATTGCTAAACCTACTGTCTACAAGTACTCCTAAATCCTTCTCCATCAAGGATTCTCCTAATTTATCCACCATTTCATTTGTAAATTATAAATTTGTATTCTTGTTTCCCAAATGCATAACCTTATATTTATCTGTATTAAACCTTAAACAATTTAATGTCATCAGCAATGATGGAGACTTTGCTCTCTACAGTATGCCAACATCAAGGTCATTAATAAACAAGTTAAAAATCAAGGGTCCCAGTACCGATCCTTGAGGTACTCCACTCACACCTTTAGCCCAACCTCAAAAAGTTCCATTTATTACAACTCTTTGTTATCTATCTTTCAACCATTTTTCAATCCATGTGCAAATATTTTTGCAGAGTCCAATTTGCTTTATTTTGTACACTAACCTCTGCAAAATCTAAGTAGACCACATCAACTGCATTACCCTGGTCTAAACTCCTATTTACCTCCTCAAAGAAACTAATAAGGTTAGTTTGGCATGACCTATCCTTCATGAATCCATGCTGACTTTTACTATACTATTACTATATTCACATATAGTATTTTCCTGGTTGAAGTGTTGTGGTACATGTTAAAAAATATCGACTTTCCTTTATTTTTGTTCATTTTAACTTCTACTTTCTATATTAAAATAAGAGATCATTTTTACCTACCTCTTTCATTCTTATCATTGCAATATAAATATGACACTGACCCTTTAAAGTGGTATAGATGAAACTTTATATTTTTGCTTAAAATGACTGTTCTCTCATGTACTCAAGCATTACTTTTATAGAAGTCTACCCACTGTTTGTTCCTCCATGTAATGCAGTCACTGGTCTAAAGAAAAGAAGAGACAAAATGGTTGACTTCTGTGTTTCAACTAACTTATTCAATGTTCTCCATAAATTCCAGATGTTTTGTATGTAACTGTGATGGGCCAAAAAAAAGGAGGGGTGGAGAGTGTGGTTACAAAGCATCTTTAGTTAACTTATGAGGGGAGAACAGCACTTTCCCATAATGTTCTGTTTAGCAGGTCAGAACTTGCATGACTAACATATTTTTTCTGTAGATCAAACTTTAAAGGTGATCAAAATTTTAAAGTGATCTGTGATGCAAAGAAAAACTACCGCCTATAATCTCTAAACTGTACACTGGAACTTCAATATTAGTTTCAAAGCACAAAGGCGAAAATTAATTTCTAAGCTCAAAAAAGGGTCTTTGTTTTAGACCGCAATTATGAAGACTTATCAATAGCAGATATCGACAAAAACATTTTATAGCTCATAGTTTTTTAAGCTGTTTACTCTATTCCCGCAGCTCTGAAGCAGGCTGCTAAGGTAGCAGGACTCATATAAATGTTAAGTGCTTTTTTAATGGTATTTAAAAGAAAGCTCCAACATATTGAGCTCATGCTGGGTATCCTTGACTAGGCTTAAATTGTTCTTTGTGTAAGCCCCATTAAATAAATAGGAACATCAAAACAGTTTCAATGTAATGGGCACAGTCTAAATATTGTAATGATAACAAATGTAATTTATCATAATTTGATGCTGTTGCTTAACTTGGAATGTAATCTCCTTCAAGGAAAGGCAGCAGAGCATAAGTTAAGTCTTCAATAAATTGAATTCTGTCAAACTGTACTTATTACTTTCTAAAAAGAAAGCATTATCTGGAGAAGTTAAGGAGTCTGGCAGCTTTGTATCTGTCTTCATTATTAGTTCTGACTGCTGCTTTTTGGCACTAAAATTGATCTGTAGAGTGCTATCATGAGGATTTTAGCATAATTTTCTAAATGAAATGTTTCCTGAATGTTGGCCACAATAGTAAATGCTTGTCTGCAGTCAGTCATCAACACAAGTCTCCTGTGAGTTTGCAAATTAAAGCCAACATGTTGGCTCCAAAACCTCTACAGTCTTCTCTTCTGCAAAAAAAAATATTACTCAAGGTTACATAGTTACATAGTTGATGAGGTTGAAAAAAATCATATGTCCATCAAGTTCAGCCTATGCTAAATTTAGATGACAGATATGTTATGCTATTTGTACTTACAGTATTGATCCAGAGGAAGGCAAACAAAAAACTCCAGTGAAATATCATCCAATGATATTTCATAATGGGAAGAATAAATTACTTCCTGACTCCAAATAATGGCAATCTGGATTAAAGGACTATGTTACCACAATTCGGATGGATCTGTATTTGATTTGTGGCCCTCCTCTCCATGGTTTAAGGTCGCCCCCACCCCCTCCCACTTTCCAATTAGCAGTTTTTATCATGATCCTGGGAATCACAGACCCAGTATGGTCTTTCTCCCTACAGCAGAAAAGAGAGGTACAAAAGAATTATGCCAGGTAGTGTTAGGACCTGCAGATTGGGTATGCCATGAAGTTTTTGCAAGCTTATAATATTTTGGCCAAAGAGTTTAACTAAATTACCCTTTTACATGAGCAGATAAGCACTGAGGTATTGCACTACATGTTGTGTCATTTTGTATGATGCGCTGGCCTTTCTGTTTTTGTTTGTATTTGATTAAGCATCCGTGCGGGGACTACAGATATTAAACACAACATTTCGGGGAGGATACGCCCACCCTTCGTCAGGTGTAAGGAAAAGCTCATCGGTAGCATTTCCTTATATACCATCATTGAATCATTAACCCTTTCTACTGTGACAGTTCAAAATCGGAGCAACATTTATACATAACACATTTAAAACCTAATAAAAGGGTATATACAGTCCATATGGATATACAGCTCAACCCCGTTATAGCGCGATATGATATAACGCAGATCCACTTATAACGCGGTTTGAGCATGGACCCCGAATTAAAAAAAATAAATAAAAAAATTAAAAAGTTTACTTTTTTTGCACACTGCACACTGCACACTGCACACTGCACACTGCACACTGCACACACACAGCACACTGCATACACTCACTGCACACACTCACAGCACACTGCAAACACTCACAGCACACACAGCACCAGCACACACTGCACACACTCACTGCACACTGCATACACTCACAGCACACTGCACACACTCACAGCACACACAACACTAGCACACATCACACTGCACACACTCACAGCACATTGCATACACTCACTGCACACTGCATACACTCACAGCACACTGCACACACTCACAGCACAAGCACACTGCACACACTCACAGCACACTGCATACACTCACAGCACACACAGCACAAGCACACTCACAGCACACTGCACACACTCACAGCACACTGCACACACCACACACAGCCCACACACCACACCCACAGCCCCCCCTACCTTTGGTGTCACAGCCCACCTTTGGGGGCATCGTGGGGCTGCTAGGGGGGGAGGAATGGTGCAAGGCTGGGGAATCAGCGCGAGGCTGGGGGGTCGGTGCGGGGATAAGCGCAAGGCTGGGGGGCCTTAGCGGGGATTGGCATGAGGCTGGGGGGAGCGATGCGGGGATCGTCGCGAGGCTGGGGGGGGGGGGTCAAGGATCAGTGCGAGGCTGGGGGCGAATAGGTGGGGGAGGAATCGGTGCGGGGCTGGAGGATAGTTGCGAGGAATCGTGGTTGGCTGGTGCAGAGCTGCTGAGGGGAGTGCAGGGAATGCTGGGAGAACTACAGTGGCTGCTAGGGGCCATGTAGGGCTGCCAGCGCCTCACTCCACCTCCCACCTCCCCCTCCCCCCACCAGCCATTTTTTAAAAAATTAGTGTGACTCCAGTTATAGCGCGGTCGAATAGGTTGGCCCCCGAAGACCGTGCTTTAACAAAGTTGAGCTGTATTAGAAAGAAAGAAAACAACCAACATTGTGCGCTCAGAGAAAACTCTTGTGGGTATTAGAATCACCGTTAATGGTGTTAAAACCAATGTATATCAATAAAAACAGATACAAATATATAGAATATAGGTAATAAAAGGGCAGCAGTAGGAAAAATATATGTTGAAAAATAGTTGGTGAATCAGAGAAAAAAAAGGAAGGAGGAATAGTCATTTTGAGTAATTACTGAACTAGGCTCTTGTTGCTTTTCATAGGGGAAATCCTTGTCCCCAAGAATGATGAAGTAAAGAATATCTAGAAGAAAGTGCAAAGAATTGCCTCAATGGTGAAATAAGTTTGGGTTTTGAATGGATAAAATAATAAATAAAATAACCTCACAAAGTGCATGCAAGCAAAGAATGACTTGTCCTCCTTTCCTCCTGCGCATTTCGCTAGAACACAGCTAGCTTCTTCAGGAATGTAAGGTATCTCATGAGTGAAGAATCACCCTGCTGAAATACCGACTACTGCTGCCCTATTGGTTGATCAGAAAACCAATAAGTGCTATCAGGCTTTAAGCTTGATTGCTAAACACACAAACCACTTACTACCTGTTGGCAATCAGGAGTAACACTTTGCCAAAACATGCTTAATCCTTGATTGCTAAACACGCAATCCTCTTACTACTTGTTGGCAATCAGGACTAACATTGTGCAAAAAAATCAGTGATAATAATATTAAATCAAACATAATTGATAATATACAACTATATCATAAACATTGAGTGCCAGATAGCTCGTGTAACACATCAATTGCAGTGATTAACTCAATTACTATGAACCAGGAATACTAATACATACATTTAGATGTACACCATATTAAAAAATACTAAGTTAATTAAAAAATATAAATGCCTATAGCTTCATTAGATCAAGAGACCTAAACCCAAAGCCTGTTGTGTAAGTAATCACAGGGAATACTATAAATATTTGTAGCACACTTTCCCCTACCCCCTGAGAGATGTGTGGCTATGTTGTGTGTATATGGTGCAATACCTGTGGTGCACAGGAGATCTGCGTCTACGCTACTGGGAACCTGGATATACCTGAGTCGATGTTCGGTCGGTAGCGCCTCCACCTGTACAGGATTCTATGATGTAGAATAACCCCGCTACAGGACCCGCATACAATAAAACACACACTTATGAAAGATAACAGTTTTACTGAACATTTATAACCTAGGATACATATACTGTAACGCCCCTCCTTTGTAGTGCTGATACATACATATATTAACTCATTTATTCTGATATATATATATATATATATATATTGTGATAAACGCCCCTCCTTTGCAGTGCTGACGTCTGTCTGGGCTCTTCACGACACAGTCTTTTAGGGTTAATTAGAGAAATAACAGGATAATACAAAGCATTACGTTGCTTTACTCAGGCTTCCACCTGCTTTATTTTCATCCCACTAGGGGACTGCAGCTTTAACAGGTATAGGCAGGAGGCACTCAGTTATTAACCTTCAGCGGTTTACTCATATCAGTGATATAATATTTCACACACTGTCACTTTAAGAAACCAAAGAAATCATATAAAGAAATCCTATCCCTTTCAGGGACCTAACTACACAACAGAATAAGCCTCTCTAACTGTTGCTGGGCCAACTAACCTGGTTCCCCAGCTTAAACAATACCCTCTCATTTAGGGTCACTAGATACAGCACAATAGGGACAGTTTTTAGACATAGCTTAACTGATAGATGGGGGACAGCATCCCCAGAGTCCAGGCAATTCTTCCGGACAGCGAAGGTAATGAAGGGGGCGTCCTCCCCGAACTGGATACAGGGGAGCAGCGTGCTCCAGCCTCCAGGCTCTAGAAGAGAGATTGAAAATGCAACCCTCTCTGCTCTAAATACCTGTTCTAGTAATTAGGAGAGCAGGTGAGGGAGAACTAGACCCATTGTAAACTGTGGCCTGGAGTTTCCATCCACCAGCCTGAGTAAATGTGAAGCTGTGGAATGGATCATTTTGCACTATTCCTGCACTTTCTGACCTAAAATCGGGCAGAAAGCTGCCTAATATCCTGGGACTATTTCACAATATAGATCAAGATACTGTATAAGAATATAGGTCAGCACCTATAATTAACCATATAGGTAGCTATTAGACCTGGTGTCAGGCGACGCTCATACCGATGACGTCAGCCGTGTGTTTTTATGGAGTGTGAGACGGAGGCAGAGGCATCTACGGTGTTTACAGAGCTAAAAGATCCGGATATGGGTGATATACAGCGCGCGTTTGCGAGACAGCATACTCATTAGAGTAATATCCCTCCATGCTTGAGGAGTCTGACCAGTGAGGGATATCTAGCTGCTTGCTATTTACATACTTAACTACACAGTGACGTTCAACTGTGAGTTTCTGATACAGAGGCTAGTGTTATTGTGTTATTGTGTACTGTGTACTGTGACTAACTCTAGTCACCACAGTGCCTATATCCTATATAATAGACCAACACTCTTGGGTCTAGAGGCAGATTTACTTATATATGGCACTTCTGTGCCTGTGCTGTATACATCCCCTTTCATATACATTGCTATACCTCACCTTTTTGCTGATCCACTCCGTTTTCAACTCCCCTTAAGAGGTTTTAGATTAGCTGTAAATTCACTGTTCATTGTTTTGTGTATTCAATAAGTATCAACTAAGTAATAAATAATTTTTTGTTTTGTATTTTAACCTCCTATACCCATATGGCTTATTATATTTGAATTATCTGTGTACATATATTATCACTCAGAGTTATTAATTTAGTTGAGTGCAACCTATGGGAACGCTTTCTCTTGGTCATCTCTGACCACACCCTACCATTAGCTATTAGACCTAACTGGTATAACATACAGGTGCGCCGACGAGTATTCTAAAACTTGCCTTAAACTTGCATGGAAAATCTGGGGCTATCACCAACAAGACCCAGGTACATGCTGGGTACATGCTGCAATATTTCAGTGACATTTCTGCAGAGACTAATGGCCTATCGGATTAACACAGCAGGGGTCCCCAGCAGTCCCATTCTGTTTGACTGCCAGGTACCTCCGCTGTTAACCGATGGGCCATTAGTCTTTCTGCAGAAATGTCACTGAAATGTTGCAACATGTACCCAGCATGTACTCAGCATGTACCCAGCATGTACCTGGGTCTTGTTGGTGATTGCCCCAGATTTGTTTTAGAATACTCGTCGGCACTACAGTACAATATAACTTCAGCTATATTATTTATAGCTATCCTAACTGTTATTTTGTATATTTCCAAAGATAAATGTGAGGAGTGAACTTGAAGGCCTCTGTTCATATTAGTATACAATACATAATGCTAGCCAATATTATAACCTAAAATAGGCTGCTATTCCAAACAAACAATTAAAAAATTATATTTTTAAATGTCCAGAACTTATCATTAATGCTGGTATAGAACTGTAACAAAAGAGGATCCAATGTAGAGATCCTCTGGACATACCCTGGCAAGAGAATTAAAACTGTGCAATTGATTTTACACGTGGAGCGGGCACTTTTTCTTCTATATTATATGAAAAAAGGGGAAAGAAACAGTGCACACCCTGGTGCATTACCACAAATATTAAATTTATTAAAAAGGAAAGGGGGTAGACATTGCCCACTTACAAGATAGAAATAGATCAAATTCACATAAAGGTATCTTTGATGGTGTAGCTGTATATAATCACCGTCAGCTGAGGGGATCCCCCGGTGATGAGATGATGATTTACCAAGCTCCTCATGCCCCGTAGGCTGCTGTAGATTCAGCTGGAGCCCTCAGAGACCAGCACAAACCTGCAGCACCGCCTGTCTCCAGTTGTCATTCAGAAGGCAGCTTGGACACTTTGCAACCGGTCCTGTAAAGCACAACACGGAACTCTGTGCTCAGCTCAGCTCGCGCATAAGCCAGGGAATCCCTCTGCATACAGAATCGCGTCCCTAATAACAGTATATATATAATAAAAATGAATAGACGATACCGTTCTGTGGCTAAAAAAATGTTTTTATTTGTGCGAGCTTTCGAGATACACTGATCTCTTCTTCCAGCGGTGTTACAATGGATAAAGCAAAAAAGGCTTTAACTTAAAAACAGTGCATCCTAGAATGTATCTGTGACTGAAGCCTATCCCTCCTCCCTGTGCAGTATGCGATTTATGACTTAAGGTGTTAAATGGTCCCTGAATATTAATGATGTAAGAGTATTTGTTGTGTGTGTGTATGTGTGTAAATATACATTTATAAAGCACCCACAGTGTATACAGCACTTTACAAAAGGTGGGTGTGTGGAGTGGGAGTGTATACCAATGGTGTGGGTAGGTGTAGATATGTAAGAGGGTGTTGCATTACTATTAAAGTCTGTAGATACTATGTGGTCCCTATTGGTATATACGGATAGAATTACATTGTACATTTGTATGTGTAAGAGACAGCTGTGTGTGCATACATATAGCGCAGAATGTATAGGCATGGCCTTTAGCACTCATGGGAATAGAGTTCCCTTGTGTCAGAGTAGTGACTCATGAAGCTGCGTTCTCGGTTTAGGCCACCACTAAATGCCCCGACAGTTGCATAAATTTCTATTTATGAACCTTTCTTGTTTTATCCATTGTAACACAGCTGGAAGAAGAGATCAGTATATCTCGAAAGCTCGCTCAGAAAAAAAACATTTCGTTAGCCACAGAACGGTATCGTCTTATTTGTTTTGGATTATTAAACTTGGCTATAATGGTACATATATATATATATATATATATATATATATATATATATATATATATATATATATATATATATATATATATATATATATATATAACATATAGTGTGTTTATAGTGTGCTGTTTTGTAACTGCTAATACATGTCTTTTTGCTTTATCTGAGTGTTGCTGCTTTTGTGCCTTTTCTTATGGGAAGACAGGGTTTATATATATATATATATATATATATATATATATATATATATATATATATATATATATATATATATATATATAATATGAGAGGAAGAGAAAGAAAGCCCCAAATAATAGCACTCTAGTATATTGAGAGAGTGAGTGTGTGAGAGAGTGAGTGTGTGAGAGAGTGAGTGTGTGAGAGAGTGAGTGTATGAGAGAGTGAGTGTGTGAGTGAGAGAGAGTGTGTGTGTGTGTGTGAGAGAGAGTGTGTGAGTGAAAGAGTGTGTGTGTGTGAGAGAGAGAATGTGTGTGTGAGAGTGTGTGTGTGTGTGTGTGTGTGTGAGAGAGAGTGTGTGTGAGAGTGTGAGAGTATGGGATGACTGACTGTGTGACTCTCTCTCTGTCATCCTCTCTTTCTGTCACTCTTTCTCTGTTACACTCTCTTACTCTGTTACACTCTCACTCTGTCTCTCGCCCTCTGTCTGTGTGTGTCTCTCACCCTCTCTCTGTGTGTCGCTCTCTCTCTGTGTGTCTCTCTCTCTCTCTGTCGCTCTCTCTCTCTGTTGCTCTCTCTCTGTGTGTGTGTGTCACTCTATCTCTGTGTGTGTCGCTCTCTCTCTGTCGCTCTCTCTCTGTGTGTCGCTCTCTCTCTGTGTGTCGCTCTCTCTCTCTGTGTGTCGCTCTCTCTGTGTGTGTATCGCTCTCTCTTTCTCTCTGTGTGTCGCTATCTCTCTGTGTGTGTCGCTCTCTCTCTCTGTGTGTGTCGCTCTCTCTCTCTCTGTGTGTCGCTCTCTCTCTCTCTCTCTGTGCCGCTCTCTCTGTGTGTGTGTCGCTCATGTTTGGTCTGGTTGTCTATGGACGTCACGTCCCTCTATACTATAATTGAGCATCACCTGGGGGTGGCAGCGTCACAACACTTTTTGGAACTTTCTGATCTTTCACCTTCACAAGTCACTCTTATTTTAGATTCCATTCACTTTTTATTAACACACAATTATTTTTTGTTTGATGATGTTTACAATCTCCAAACACGTGGAACGGCTATGGGTACAAGCTTTGCCCCATCCTATGCTAATTTATTAATGGGATGGTGGGAGTCCTGGGGACCTTGCGCTAGCACGCAGTGAAGTGGATCAAATGAATAGAAAACAATTGTTATTAAGGAAACCTAAAAGTGTTTCAAAAATGGAATATCCCATGTTTATCACTACTTTTAGTCAACATGCGCAGGACATCAGATTGATTTTGCAAAAGCATTGGGATATTCTGCGCTCAGACTCAATTCTGGGGCAGGATTTGCCATCCAATCCTAAAATTGTTTTTAGAAAGGCAAAGACCATCTTGGGCTCCCTATCACCCAGTCTATTTGTGTCAGATTTGAATAGATCTAAACAATTGACAAAGGGATCATATAGATGTGGGTCATGTAAGATCTGCAATTGTATATTGCCATATAAGACCTTTGAAAGTACGGTTACTAAAGAAACGTTTCACATACAGAACTTTATTAATTGTAAGACATCATATGTAATTTATCTCCTGACTTGTGGCTGTGGGAAACAGTACGTGGGCAGGACAACGCGTGTTCTGAAAATACGTATTATGGAACACGTCAGACTTATTAAAAAGAAGGATATAACCCAACTTGTCCCACTGCATTGTACTCACTGCCCTAGGGGGGATAGTAAATATCTTAAAGCTTGTGGAATCGAATCCATTCCGATTCATGTGAGAGGAGGTAACCGGATCAGGAGGCTTGATCAAAGGGAGGCCTACTGGATATTTACGTTAAGAACATTAGCCCCCTTGGGTCTCAATACCGATTGGGACCTGGGACATTTTTTGTGATCCAATGGTCCTCCCTTTGATCCTCCTGACCGGCTGTGCTCTATACTGTACGTGGTCTCATCCTGGCGATACTAGCTGGGATCCTGTTTTTGATTAATTGCTCATTATTTATTAATAACATGTCATCATGGTTCTTGGAGATGTCACTGCTGTTTCTTCTGATTTTAATGGGCGGAGCTGCCAAAATGTGTCTCATATCATCAGCTGCTAGGAATACACTCAATATATCGATATATTATAATATATAAAACACACAAAAAAGTAGCGCTACTAAGTACCGTGAATGACTATAAAATTACAATATAAACACCTAAAATGTGAACGTGATAATCTAATAATAAAGGTAACCAACAAATAAATTCAATAGCAATATAATGTCCAAAGAAAAAAGGATAAAGTCCAATTGTCTCCGCTTAGTAATGGTTTGGAGGAGGAGAGAATCCCAACGATTTTGTGTTTTGTTTTTCTATATTATAATATATGTCAACTGTATATGATTGAGGTTTTGAGATTAGGATATACTTTGGGATTTTAAGAAAGGGTTATGTCATAATACATATGGGGACATATGGGGACATAATACGTACTCTGAACCCCATTAGAGTGTTTTCTGATTATTGTCTTCATACACACATTTGTCTTTTCATATTTCTCCTTTTTTTTCCCTTGCCCTTTCTCTTTCCCCTCTCTTTCTTTTCCTTTCTTTTCATTTCCTCCCTCCCCCCTTTTCCTCCACCCCTCTCCTCTTTTTTCCCTTCCCCCTCTCTCTCCCTCCCTTTCCCCCTCTCTCTCCCTATTCCCCCCCCTTCACCTCCTTCCCCCCCTTCACCTCCTTCCCCCCTTTTTCTTTGCCTTTCCCCTTGTCTTCTCCTTTTCATCTTCCTTATGGAGATATTATTGTTTGTTTTAATAAAATTATAGGATTATGTGTGTATTGTAGATTTATCACCTTTAATCTCATTATGTAGAATTTATTCAGGCTATCCTCTCCAGGTAGAGGCTGGTATCAGGAACACAGTGCTTCTTAGTCAGGCCGGTGGCACGCATCCGCTTCCGGTCATGCGGTGAGCCCCTACAGGTCTTCCTCCAGAACTGAGTGCAGAAATGCTGTTCCTCAGCTCCCACGTGGCAAATACCGTAGTAGGAAAGTCCCACAGACAGATGCAAAGCACCATACATGTTTCGTCGGCAAAGTTCTGACTTCATCAGGGAAAAAAACCATGAAGGCGCTACACACCCTTATATACTCCCTGTTATTTATGCTAATTCCATGGCACACTTGGAATTAACCCCTCAAAGTGGGTTTTCAGGGCTAAGAGTATGAGAGTAGTATTGTAAACAACATGACATGCACACAATCAAAACACAAAATAAAATAAATACAGGGGCAAGGAGTACAAAAAAATATATATAAAAAATATATGCTAGAATACAACAAATCAGCTGCATAAATGACCATATGACAATCAAATAAACAATAGAATTATCGCACCACAGCATATGCACATGATAACAGGAGGATAAATAAAAGATATATTGTAAATGTATATGTAATGCTGTTTCCCCCACCCTGTGGAAAATATGGCAGCTACTGACGAGTGTATCTGGGTATATCCTACCTAACCGTTGTCCTTAGTCGATGGGCATGGTGTAAGAAAAGATGTTTTGGATAAACACCTTGATCTTCCCCTGTATTGAGGACTTTCATTCTCTTACTTCGGGAACAAGCTTGTAGCCGTGGTTGGCATCTTCCTCTGCCGTACTCTCTAGAGAGAAAAGATGATCGGCCTTGTCTCGGCCCTGATAGCAGCACACTGCGTACGTGATCCTCACACCCCTGGTGGAATCTCTGTCAATTCTTGGGTATGATTGAATAGGTCCCCATATCCATACTGGGCCGATATTTTGCAGCACTCTTCCCTTAGTGCCGGGGAATTTGTAGGGAATACAGGGGTAGTTCGCCAGCCTCTTGTAGATACGCTCAGATCCCCACCCACACTGCTTCGGGGTTGGTTCCCAATATGATCGGGGGGCTTGGGTGTTCTCGAGGCTCGGGGCATATCACAGGCGCTGTTTAATATTGTACAATATATATATATATATCCAGAAGATCTATTTCCAACATGGTAAATCTAAACTGTAAAAATAGCCATAGTAGATACTCACTAGTTATGAGTTAGAGATAAATATGTTTGTAGCAATAGAGACCATACAATATCAATAGGTATTATAACTATGAATGAAGGATATGTATTAAAAAAATGTATTTTTAATTATTACTCATGTCCACATACTAAAAGAACACAGGGTATATTTCACAGAACATTTGTATGCATTTAGCATAGGGACCTGCCACTGAGACTTACCTTGACGTTAGTTAGCAAGCTTGTCATTATTTGATCAAAGGATGTAACCAAAAGTCTCCTATGTCTTACAGACTTAGGTTTCACAATGTATATTTATTTCCCCTTTTATTGTTAGCCCAATGGGAGAAGCGTAAGGGATTCACTTTCTGCAACCCTGCCTTTCACCATTATTCCCAGCATACAGGGCTTCCACTGCAGCAATGGATCCTGGGAAATGACATGCAAATGAGCTATATGCAATACGGTGGAGATTTCTTGTTGCCTTTTTCACCCACCATAACATAAAACGAGATGGGGTGTGTGCGCGTCAGTGCACGTCAGTCCTGACTACTATTCTGCCCTAGGCAGTAAACCCTGGTACTATCAGGTTGCCAGTAGTTGCTATTGGGTTTTCCCCCTCACCTTTGGTACTGCACTTGAGTGACAGCAGAAGGTGTTACATCCTGTTATAGCTGGAAAAACGGCGTGCCCGCCTTCTGGCTTTACTTAAGGGCAGGACCACCCTAAAGTTAGTTGTTCCTTCCCCTCTGAGGAAGGCGGGTCACACAATTGGGAGCCTGAGATTGGGGCCTTCCCATGTGCTCGTTCCTCCGGGGGAGAGTTAGTGTGGACCATACCTTTGCATCTGCTAGGGAGGTGTGGAAGAGCTAGGACAGCTGCAGGTGCCCTTGGCCTGTAGTGACGGTCCAGGGACCATCTTCAGTGATAGCTGACCGGCAGAAGACTGCTGTGTAACTATTATTGCAGAGTGTTTTGCAATATACCTCCTGCCTGGTGCGTGACCTTACTGAGGGAGAGGTAATAAGTTCTACCGTGGGAGATCACCATCAGTTCCTGGAGCACACGGCAGATGGAGACGCAGCACTGTTAAGGAGATTTGTGGGGTATGAAAACCAGAAGCCTGTACCTGTGTCCAAACTACCATCGGCGGACGACTCAGCCCTCCTGTTGCCAGCAGGTATATGCACACACACCCTGTAATGGCCCCTATCTGCGATTGGGTGGGGGAAACACTGTTACATATATATGTAACATGGTAAGTCCATTCTACCTATCCAGAGGAGTGTCCCAAAGTTAGCTTTGCTCTGCCTTCCAAGGTAGGAGCATGGGCTGTCAGACTCTCCCATTGCGAGGATGAGCTGGCCCACTTTAGGCCTAAGGGCCTAAAGAACATCAAGACTAAAGGCCCCATACTATCGGGGGAGAACCATCTGAAGTCCTACGATGTTGGACAGTATCATCTATGCTGTAAGTGAGCTGTGCAGCATGTCCAATAAAGCAACCTGTTCATTATACCTCTGCCTGGGTATCCGTTCCTGGGCAGGAGGGGTAAGGAGTGCAGTGGTGGGGACTGACATCCATAAACCAAGGATCCCATCACCGCTGGAGGCGCTGACACCATGAATCAGAACCCAGAGACCACCCAAAAGCCTGTCCTATTGCCCCTTACCACCGCAGCAAACTCAGCTCTTCTGTACTAGCAGATATGCCTCAGCACCACACTCAGTAATTCAGTCCTTCTCCCAGAGGGGGGGGGGGGACATGAGTTAAAATTGGAGGCACTGCTGAGATGCAATAAGCAGGACAGGCTTTCAGCAGCAGCAGATGCAGCGAGGGGGCAGGGTTCCTGATGGTATAATACCAGGGACCCTCGGGTACCCATAGTTTACTTTGGAGCAAGAGGACCAGGGGTAAGCCCCATTATGTGAGGGGGGGCCCTGGGCACCAAGAACATAGACTGTGCAGGGAAAGGGGGAATCCTCATTGGGCTTGCCTGGTGAGAGATACGGAAATCCCAAATCCTTTAATTTAATGGATGGTGTTGGGGCACCCCCTGGTGACATTCCGAATCAGGGTGCGTGTAAACCCTTCACCCATTATGTTCTATATTGAGGGCTCCCAACAGGGCTGCATGTCCTGGGAACGTGTACCCCAATAGGTGCGAGCTGCCATTAAGGGAACCCCTTTTGCATTTATTGCTGAAATTAGGGCCCCGGCAGCATCCTGACCCTCAGAGGGGTTAAAACCGGATATATATTGAAAATAGCACTTGTGCTGCGTGTACATTGTGCTGTGGGGGAGTCGCACGGGTCTGCCGTTCGTAGATGCATGATCCCCATGTTCCATGTTTGGGTTATCTGAGGGGGTCCCACCAGGGCTGCTTGTCCTGGGAGTGTATACCATGATTGGTGCACGCTGCCGTTAAGGGGACCACCTACTACAAATTTTGTTGATGAATGGGCACCTGGTAGCATCCTGACTTCCTTAGGGGGTAAAAAGAATTTTTGGGATACATCCAACTAGCACCACTGGGCTGTGCGTATCCCACACTGTGGGAGAGTTTTACCGGACTGTGTGTCCGTGGTTACGTGACCCCCCACTTTGATAATGCTGTGTTCTGTATTGGGGGCTCCCAGAAAGGAATATTGTCGTGGGAGCGTGTACCCCAATTTCTGACTGCTAATAAGGGGACAGGCTCTGTTGTATGTGGCAGGGATCCTGTACATTTTATGTGCTAGCTAAAATGACTGCCACTGCGTGGTGGTCGCACAGTAAAGTCATCCAAAATGTCGTCTTCTCCAGAGCAGTGGACTGCATGGTTTTGCAATTGCAAAACCTTGCAAAAGTTGCAAAGCTCAGTTGCATCCTTTCGGCGCCAAAGCTTGGCCCTGCCCCTAAATGTGCCTGGTTCAGAGGGAGCAGATCATACTCTGTTCCAGCCCTGCCTCGAATTAACCCAGGGGACGAGCTATCAGCAATGCTTCAGCCAATCCTAGAGAGGCTAGAGCTGGGAGGAGTTAGCCCTGCCCCTGAAGGCTCATTCATCAGTGAACTGTGAAAGTGAGAAGAGCTGCTAAACTTGTGCGAGATATCCTTGTACAATGGCTGCCTCTCATGAGTCAATGGATTTAGAAGTTTCTAACTACAGTACTCCCTCCAAGGTGGCTACCTGATGGTGAGGGTTGGAGAGCAGATCCACCTGCGCTGTGTGTGTGTGTGTGCACTGTTGACTGCCTGGTGGCCCGGTGAACCTAAATATGCGGTGCCAACACTGTGGCACCTATTACGTGCGGCCTTCCAGCCCTGTATTTGCAGAACTGTATGTGCCTACCTCGCGAGTCGTCACCCCGACGGGGAGGTTCCATTCCTGTTTCCTGCAATGGATGCTGTGGTCCCGTGCACCCTTATAGATGTGTGCGGAAGCGTTAGTGGTTCTGTGCCAGGTAATCCTACCTGAGCTGCGGTTGCGGACCATGCGGTGGGCCCACGTTCCCTGCCACAGACAGTCCGGCCTTCCACGACGGTACCAAGCTTGGGACCGGTACCTCTCTATACCGACCAGGGTGAGTTGACTGCCCCATGGGTGTTGGGTGTGAGTCCCCAGGTGACCGCGAAGCATAGTAGCTCCATAAGCCTGGTCACCCGGGCGATTGGCTCGCCCCATCATTGTGTCCTGGCGGAGGTGTGGCCCCTAGATGAAGACGTATACCAGGCAGACCCTGCAGAGGAGAGATCTACACGTTCCTGTCCATGCCTGATGAGTTCCGGTCCAGAGGCGTCCATCAATGAAGCTGCAGAAGTTCCGGAGCGTCCAATGTGATCCGCCATCCCAGATGACGTCGGAGCTATCCGTATGCTGCCTGCGGAGGAACCGATGGATGTCCCCTACCTTGATGTGGTTGAGCCTTCCAGCGCTTACCTTTCAGCTACTCCAGTTGCGGCTTACGGGCCTGAGGTGCCAGGTGCGGCCTTATCCGATGCGCAGCTCTGTGACGAGCTTCCGGTCTCATCAAAAGTGACGTCATCAATGGGATGAGCTGCTCCGGTGGTCTCGCGAGACTGTCACTCACCAATGATGTAATCAAGATAGCGTCCGCGGAGCTGGTCACACCACCACTGAGTCCAGAAGCGGTGAATCTGGGCCTGCCCCTGACCAAAGTCACCAGTCTGGTAAAGGCTGACTGTGCCACGAAGGAGAAGCATGTCCAAGGAAAGCCCCTTTGCATACCCCAGTTTCTGGATGTGTTTAAGCCCATTCACCAGCCCTAATAATAAATGCTCCGTCTGTCACTACCCCTGTGCTGGACATTCAGGATTGTGCTCAGGCCCATTCGGCCCCTGCCACAGTCCCATCGTCACCTTGTGGTTCACAAAGTGTAATCCATTTAGATCCTACTGTACAGCTTTTTGCATTAACCAGGTTTCCGGAGGATGTGGATGAGGGGAGATGGTTGAGTGAAAGCTTTGAGGAGTCGGAGGGAGAAATACCTATATCCCGATGTATTAAGAGGCCAGGGAGTAGAGGATCCTATCATTCGTTTAGGAGGTCCTCGGTATCTCTGCAGAGGTGTCTATAACAATATCTTCACCCTCTGTATCATGTAATGCCCTTTCACCTATGCATACCAGATCTGATTACCTGACCAAGGTAATTGGTGGTACCCTCTGTTCCAGGGGTATGCCCTGGAAGTATACGAGGTTCATCCTGCGGAGTGGCCCTAAAGTTGACCATTGGTGAGAGGAAAGTGCTTTCACTATGGAGGAGTCAGCTGAAGCTCTCTGTAAGAGAGAGCACGAGATCAAATTAGGAGTACGCATCCCTAAGGGATCTGAAAGTCTAAAACGAAGGATAAACCCTAAAGATCCAGGGTTTTGGGTACTACCCGGCCAGGGAGTTGGCCAAAAAGTGCTTAAGTTAAGTAGGGCTGACCCGGCCATAAGAGCTAGGTTCCGGCAGTCCCATGGGTATCACTTCCCATATGTGTCTTAACCCATCATGCAGGACATAGAGAACCATCGCCATTAGTGGTTGAGGCTAGTTGTTATTAATTACATGCGGCATAAGACTAGCCATAAATAGTTTCTTACAGGTCACTCATTTGCTCTATCATGGGGGAGTGGGTGATAGGCACCTGCATCTATATGGACAGGGTAGAAGTCCGCTAGCAAGCAGGTGTAACCAAGGTCTACTCAGTCTGGGTAGAGGATTACGATGGGTGGCCAATTAAAAAGCCGGACCCTCGCCATTACCATAAAGGGTAATATAGTTACCATATCATTAGTGAGTATATGATAAGATGTGTAATCCTGTTGAACCAAATTTGTCATCTTGTAGTTTCAGGATGAAGGATGGTGCAGCAAATTTAGACCCAAGCGAGGGTGTTGGGAAATCACCCAGGAGAGAGTGTAACATTGTAAGTCCATTCTACCTATCTCTTCCACTGTTATGTAAGCCCCTAGTAAGTGCAGGGCAGTAACAGGTTAATTATGTGGATATTACACCCCCCTGTATCCTTCTCTGTGACGGACAGAAGTGAGGTGGTGACTCATGACCTGTGTAGGCCTATCAGGATGGGTACAGCAGATCATGAGCCCGCCCCTTCTGGAATAATCCTAATCAGAGGAGTGTCCCAAAGTTAGCCTTGCTCTGCCTTCCAAAGTAGGAGCATGGGCTGTCAGACTCTCCCATTGTGAGGATGAGCTGGCCCACTTTAGGCCTAAGGGCCTAAAGAACATCAAGACTCAAGGCCCCTTACTATCGGGGCAGCACCATCTGAAGTCCTGGGATGTTGGACAGTATCATCTATGCTGTATGTGATCTGTGCAGCATGTCCAATAAAGCAACCTGTTCATTATACCTCTGCCTGGGTATCAGTTCCTGGGCAGGAGGGGTAAGGAGTGCAGTGGTGGGGACTTACATCCATACACCAAGGATCCCATCACCGCTGGAGGCGCTGGCACCATGAAACAGAACCCAGAGACCACCCAAAAGCTTGTACTGTTGCCCCTTACCACCGTGGCAGACTATATATATATATATATATATATATATATATATATATATATATAGTGTGTGGGTGTAAATAAAAATGTGTGGTGTAGAATTAACTGACTATAATGTGAGGCTAAACCTACAATTGTAATGACACAAAATATGTGTTAGTGAACGTGAATGTGTAAATTTACATAACGATTACTAGTTATTGCTGCTAAAGGTGGATCTACAAGCTATTGAATCATAAGGTATACTTCGTTTTTCACACATTGTTTCTCCATTTTGGCTTTATTTTTGTTAAAGCCATGGCCCACCAGGTGGTCTCCGCGGGTCACCGTGGGCCATCATTTGGTCCGCACGGTAGGCCCGTGGATGTCTGGGGGCCCCGGGTCAGACCCACAGGTGTCTGAGGGTTCTCGTGTGGTTCCCATGGGTGTCTGGGGACCCACGGGTGGTCCCTACGGGTCAACGGTGCCCCCACAGATGTGCGGCCACCGGTTCTTCCCCGCAGGTGTCCCCCGTGAGAGAGGACAAGGATTTTGCTGGCGACGGGGGCTTCTTATTGATGAGGTCAGTAGAACTTTATTTATGTTATTATGCTAGTTAATGTGTTTAATAATGGGCAAATAATCTATTATCCATATCTGGATAATAGTTATTTGGCACATTATTGTACTGTATGTGTTGTGGGGGGGAGGGGGGGATTGATGTATTGAATGTATAGGTCAGGTTTATTTTTTTTACATACAGGGTTGGTTCCTTTGGTCTGCGAGAGACCTCTGGAGACCACCTGAGGTATCCTCGGGCTTCTCACGGGTACCAGGCTACGTGGTCCTCGGTGGAAACCTGCGGGGAAGAACCGGTGGCCACACATCTGTGGGGGCACCGCGGACCCGTAGGGACCACCCGTGGGTCCCCAGACCCCCGTGGGAACCACCCGAGGCACTCAGACACCTGTGGGTCTGACCCGGGGCCCCCAGACATCCGCGGGCCTACTGTGGGGACCCAATTGTGGCCCACAGTGACCCGCGTAAACCACCTGGTGGGCCATGGTGCCAGGCGGGTCACACCAACAGGCCTCCAGACCCTGTGTGAAACATGATGCTGGCAAACTGTAAGTCTGTGAGGTGACCCGTCAGGCCCACCGGGGACTCATGTGGGCCTGGGGTATGAACCCTGTATGTAAAATAATAAATCATGTATTTATGGGGGGGCACAGGGGCTGGGTTATGTTTTTAATAAATAGAATGATGTTTATTGTGGGGCTGTGTATTGTTTTTATTGTGGGTACTGGGGGAAGGGGGTATTGGCCCCAAGGGTGTGTGGGTAGGCCTCCCGGCTGGGTAGTGGGTGAGGGTGGTTAGGCCTCATGGGGTGGGGGGTTAGTGGGGGAGGGTATGTAGGCCTCCCGAGTAGTAAGTGAGGGTGGGTTAACCCCTTAATGACTGTAGCGGTTAATAACCGCTATGGTGATTAAGGGCTTAGGGGACATTATATTGGATGTTTTTATTCTTGTTTCTGTTTTGCAGCATAGGAGGGGGCATGGGCAGGGTGAAGATGAGGATGAAGACGACCTTCATCGTGGGTGCCTGTAAAAGGTAAGTGTAATATATTTTTACTGTATTTATTGTAATTTAAATGTATTTAAAATGGGCAAATGCATTATTATCCATATGTGGATAATAGTCTTTTTGCCCATTACTGTACTGTATGTGTTAGGGGGTGGGGGGGGGGGTGTGTGTTGTTTATTGAGGGGCAATTGTACCCAATAAACATGCTATTGTGCCTTAACCCCTTCATTGACTTAGCGAATAGCCTCTAAGGTAATGAAGCTGCTTTAATGTTTTCTTATTAATAGTGTGCGGGAGCAGGGGGTCCCCTGAGCTGAACCGCATTGATTTGTGCCTCAGGGACCCCCTGCTTCCCGAGTTACAGGCCCCGGTTTGGGGCATCGGTGCCAGTGTCGCCACCATCTTTATAGAGCCCACGTCGCGTCTTGGACGCTATAAAGATGGCGGCGACACTGGCACTCGATGCCCCATACCGGGGCCTGTAACTCGGGAAGCAGGGGGTCTCTGAGGTAGAAATCAATGTGGTTCAGCTCAGGGGACCCCCTGCTCCCGCACACTATTATTAAAATGTACATTAATGCAGCTTCATTACCATAGCGGATAGCCGCTACGGTAATTAATTATTATTTATTGTTATGTGTGTTTTAATACTAGTGTAGATGTGCAGGGGGTCTCCTGAGTTGAACCGCATTGGTTTCAGCCTCGGGCACCCACTACCTCAGGAGATACAGACCCCTTTATGGGGTGCCGGTATCCCTCTGCAGAATTTAAATGTCCCGGTCACGTGACGCGGGAGCTTTAAAGTGCAGGGGATACCGGCACCCCATAACGGGGCCTGTAACTCCTGAAGTAGGGGGTCCTCGAACCTGAAACCAATGCAGTTCACGTCCTGAGACGCCCTGCTCATGTACACTATTATTAAATTGTATTTATTTAGTGTAAAATCGCCTGTAACAGTCTTGCATGGAGATGGCAAATCTCATGCAAATGTTACATGCGGCTTTTTTATCTATCAGCTAGCGTACGTAAAGGTTAAGAATGCTAGCAGTGGGGAAAAAAGCAACACGTACGCTGTGGCTGTTCTGAGCTATTTTGAGCAGGTACGTTAAAAAATGGGCTCAAGGCCTTAGTGAATCACGTCCCCGGCCTCATTTTTTTTTCGAACCTGCTTTTTTGGAAAATCAGAACGCAACGCCATTGAGCTTAGTGCATAGCCCCCGGTGTATGTTAAATATAATACTTCCTATTTTGGGGTGGGAACAAGCTTAGATGGCCATCTAGTTAATGAGGGCTAAAGTTATGGTGTTGTCAGTTTCCCCTAAAGGGAATAGGTGTTATTTTAACTGTTACCGTGTTGTTTTGATTTAAAGGGACGGTGAGCCCTTTGGTGTATGATTTAATCCATGTAAATAAACCCCATATAGAGAATTACAGTGTTTCCTGCCTTGCATTGGGACTAAAAATGACTGCAACGTGGTGTGGGCATCACAATTGGTGGAGAATGCGGGCAGTCCAAAAGGCACTGAGCAGCGGAAACTCTGGTTTGAAAATAAATGCAGGGATTTAAAATGGCCGCCCAACTGAAGTGAAAAAAAATAAATTCTGCAAGCAAGTCTGTCCCACTGTGTATGACCAGTTGTGCTTACAGGATACATAGGGAAAGATATGAAGAATTGAGGAAATAGCGCCTCCAATAGGTCAAGGTGAAGAATACACCTGAAGGTCGAAAATGGAGGATGCAATGTGTTTTATGTTTTATGTGCCTGGCCACACAAAACAATGTCCTTTCAGGAATGGGTATCCCGGTGTGGTACCGCAAACGGAACCGCACCAGAAATGTTTATGGTGTGAAAAGCTGGACCACACCAAAGACTGTCCCTTCAGGCTTGATGAGGATGAGGATGATGATGATGACTCCTCCTATGGGGCCCTGCGAAAAGGACAGTCTCCATTTTCAGCAGAAGCTCCAGAAAAATGTTACCTTGTGTGTTCAGGAAGGCGTGGGTCAGAAAAAAACAGAGATGAATCACAGCCCAAAGCTTTTGGTGCAATCGTCACAGGAATGATGACTAGCCTTGGGAGGACAAAGGCTACGACTACCGCCATATACAGTAAGCCGAGCGAATCAGAGAAAACAAGTACTGACTGGAAACTGTACTATGATATGTCCCAGTAGATGTTCAAAACTTCATCACAAAGTTAGAAGTTTCTCCGAAAGAGGCTTGCGCGCTCAAAGCAGAGCTTGGTAAGGTAAAGAGAGAGTTTACAACAATTGTGAAGTGCAGGAAGCACTGGAGAGTGCAGAAAGAAGGCTACATAAAGAACATGTCTCCCTGTAGCAGCACACCGAAGCAGAGTAAAAACTACAGAGCCAGTTGCAAGAGATGCCTGTGAGTCTGCAAGAGGCTAAAGTGAAACAGCCGGATGCTTAGGAGATGCGGCGAGTGCTACTGAAGGGAAGTTTCCAGGCTTCTCACAAAGTATGAGATATGTGAGAAGGGTGGATGGTGCTCAAGTGCTAGGTCTGTGCAGGGATATAGTATCCTCTATGCAGTATAAAAGGAAAATAGTTTGTGGTGTCCATAAGTAATAATCCTGTTGTCCAGAGAAACCAAATCTAATGCTGGGGGCACAGATTCCCTGAAGGCAAGGGGTAGGATACAATATACCCTCCTACTTATAATATATAATCATTTCCAACTTTTTTCCTATTGTTTCAAGTGTTCCAAATGCCTAGATATTTGATAATATTATAGCTGGCTTAGCTATTGGTTTTCCCATGATTATATTATGATGGGAAGTAGTTCTCAGATTGAGAAATAATTAATATTAGATCCAAGGGTAATAATTATCATTAGATTCATGGGTCATCATTTAACACTTTGTTATTCATACTCTATGCTTAGTTTATCAAATGTAGTGATCTATGCTAGGATTCGTCACTCTGAAGTGCAATGAGGATGGGAAAGAATTGTCTTTTTAGAGGACTTGAAGTAATGTTATTTAATATATTCAGAAGTCATTTTATGAAGATTTAATTCCAATTTATATCTGTGATATTTTGTAGGCTTGAGATTTGGTGATATATTAATACTGTTTCAAAGGAGGGTGTTGTCTATATGTTCTTCTCCTCAACCCCCCACCCCTTTTTTTTAGGGGTTTTGTGTCATATGTGGGCTCTTATGTAGCTCTATGTTCATGTCTTTTTTGTATATTATCTTTTTGTTTTTAACTATAGGATTGCTCCTGTTAAGATGATCAAAAAGAAAAGTTTTCATCCAGCTGGTTGCGTCATTGTCGTGCCATTTATATGTGTACACAGCCACCCCCTCTTCCCTGTGGGTGCATGCTCCCGGTCCATACACAGTCAGCTTGGTTGTTTGGCTGAGCATTGGATAGGATCGCGCACCGGGTTATTTTGGGGTTGGTTGTGTATACTTGTTGTGCCCCGCGCATGCGCGGTGAGTGTGCCGGGTGAGTGGCTCGGTGGGGAGGAGCATCTCCAGGGATACCAGGACACCGGGGGTGGAATCTTCTGTCATATATGGATGTTGCTGAATCCCTGGGGTGCTATAGAACCATGGTGTTGCACGACCGGGTACATTTAGGTGCATGCATGGAGCATGATTGAGGTGGATTAAGAAAACATGGGACGTGACGTCATTTGGTTTTTTGTTTGTTTTTGGCGCGAAGTCAGCTATGACTTAAATGGACTGCCTGGTGTTAACACTGAGACTCCTTGATAAAGTGCATTTGCACGAAATGCGTAGGAGTTGTTATACCCACCGTTTTTTAATGCAGCTACAGTAAATATTTTTCATTACCCAAGACCTGTTTCTCTGGTGCTGTGCGTGGATCCCTTTCTTTTTTGGAATTCTCACAAAGTACAAGTGCTACAGGAGCGTCTTAGTACCCAGTGTGTCCCCACAGAGCAGCATAAGGAGCTGAAGGCCACACTGAGCATCACAAGAGCATCGCTGGAGGCGGAGCTTAGATGCCAGGTGACTCTCGATGAGAGGAAGCGAGAAAAGGTCCAGAAACTGGAGAAAGAGATGGAGAAGCAGAGAGGCTGCTCCATCCCCATGAGTCAGTACGCCAAGGGGAAAAAGGCCTGGAAAACAGAAACAGTGGTGTTTCTAGCGACAAAAACTGCAAAACTCTAAAATATGAAGGAGGCGCTGATGGAAACCCAGAGCAAGCACCAGGAAGAGGTTGAAGGCCCTGAGAGGGGACTTGCAGTATCAAACTGAAAAATTACAGATGCAGATTGCTGAGTGCAAGATACAGCTCGCCAAGAGGGAGGTGGTGTCTGTCTGTCAGGTGGCCTGCCTGAAATTACACTATGAAACCGAGATGGGCGATACCCGCGAGCTGTTGGACCACATGGCCAATGAAAGGGCCCGGCTGCAGCTGGAGCTGTACAAGGTCAAGGAGGAGCACCAACAGCTGCAGGCCAGAAATCCAAAAAAGGGAAACAGGTTTAAGCCTTGTGCTGAATCAGCTGAGAGATGTGGAATCACGACTCACCGTCAAAGAAGCTTAACTGGTAGCTGCACTGAGCAGAAAAAGAAATGCAGAAGGACAACTTCAAGACTTGAGAAAGGACCTAGAATCTGAGCGTGCTGGCCGCAAGATGGCAGAGAAACAAAAGCATGACCTGGGCGAGGAGCTCGAGGCTCTGAAGACTGAGCGGGACTCTACGTTGGACTCTAATGCTGTCTAGCAGGAGGTTTCTCAGCTGATGGAAAAAGGTCCAAAAGCGATCACCGCTAAAGCAGAGTTACTGTCTTCACAAGAGAGGTCCAAACAGTCACTGGCGAGTGAACGCAATGAGCTGACCAATGAGGACAAGGCTCTTCTGCAGAGTAGAGGAGACTCTGAGCATAAGAGGAAGAGGACAGAGATTCATCTTCGGGATATGCAGATCAGGGTCACAGAGCGGCATAGAGTACTGGCAGAGAGAGCTGGCAGATGTCCGGATGCTCAGGAACCTTTGCAAAACGGGACACAACAAAGGCGCAGCGTCAACCCTAGACTCAGGCCGGCACAAAACAAAGAGGTTATGAGGTACCAGTCTGCAGGCCCAGAAGGTCTAGTACTTGCCCTGAAGAAAAAAGTCGTCAACTGGAAGGGAAAAAAACAAAAGATGGATGTCAGTTGTCTCTGACAAGAGGCTGGTGCATGGGAATGGTGCACGGGCCGCACACAGGACAATGTTTCGCTGGGGGGAGGGATATGTGATACCATCACGGTCCTCTAGGTGCTGGAATAGGGCAGCTATAAGGCTTTTTCAACACATTGAGTTAATCTCCTTGGGAACTCAACAGCACCTGCTGCAAAATTAAACCGGCTGAACATGGAAGTTTTTTAAAGTACACAGGAATCTGCCAGAGATACAATGCTGAGAGTCACAGAGTGAGAGATGGCTGTCTCAGAGAGGGGGACAGAGAAGTGCTCCCAGCAAGTAAGGCTGGCACAGTTCCTTGGACCCACTGGATGGTGATCGCAGAGTACTCTGGGACTGCTTGGGTTTGAATCTCAGAGGGAAGAAGAAGAATGACAGACCGTGCTGAAGCAGGGATGTCAGGTCCATGGCGTTTACAGAGGAGAGTTTCTCTGAGCTCACATGGGGCCGAGTTCCCCTAGGAAGAAAGGCCGCAAGGCCGTGCTGAAGCGGGAACGTCTTCTCAAAACCTGGACTTTGGATTGCTGTGTACAGAGATTATGGGGCCTATGAACTAAGCAGTAATAACTGCTTTAAAGTGAGATAAATGGCTTTATAGTGTGATACTGCCTGCTGTGAAATTCACAAAGCAGTGATAAGGGCTTTTAAGTGAGATAAAAAGCCATTATAGCTCGATACTGCACTGTTATCAATGCTTAGTAAATCTCACAGCAATCCAGTACCATGCTATAAAGGCATTTATCTCACTTAAAAGCACTTATCACTGCTTTGTGCATAGCCCCCAGAAAACCCATGTCTCACTGCTTAGTGCATAACCCCCTATGTATGTAAAATATAATACTACCTATTTTGGGGTGGGAACCAGCTTAGCTGGCCATTCAGTTAGTGTAGGTGTTATTTTTAAGTGTTGTTTTGATTTAAAGGGACGGGGGCCTGTTGGTGTATGATTGGATCCCTGTAAATAAACCCCATATAGAGAATTGCAGTGTTTCCTGCCTTGCATTGGAACTAAAAGAGACTGCAACGTGGTGTGGGCACCTCACTACGTATGTTTGTATGTACTGTATGTATGTATTTATATGTGTATAAAAGCTGTGTGAACAGTGGGCATTTGCTTATAAGGCTTCCATGTAAAAATGGATTTCAGGCAAAAGATGACACATTGTATGGCCATTTGCCAGATCACTTCCCTGCCTTTTGGCTCAGATCAAGTGTAGTGTCTATCCTACCTGTGGCAGAAGTAGAATGGATAGTGGCACACATTTGGTCTTCTGGCCTGGTCAAGAGGTGGGATGAGCCCAAGATTTCTTGGATCCATGTACCCCGGCTGGAAAAGTCACGGGGGGGGGGAGGGGTTCTTAGTACAGTACTGTCTGTGTGAGGCTCACAGTGGGCAAGGTTATGCCCTAATGCAGCTACACAATGGAACATTTCCCAGCATTGGACCCTTAATTCTATGGATTTACTTCCCTCATTCACATCGTTACTGGGCCTTCTGGCTAAGGAGACACACATTTTTTTAGCCTGGCCCATCAGGGCAGGGGTGCTCCGGAATAGACACGCAGCACTTAGTGTCCTGCTATGGTCGCTGTAGCAGTGCACTCACTTTATACATAGCACTTACTTTGTGTTTGTCTGTGTGGAGGAGATGCCGAGATGCAGTTATGCACGGCTAGTCACTTCTCTCTTAGGAGAGAAAACGACCTGGGTGAGAAAGCTCTGGCCAAAAACCAAAGTCTTGGACTTTCTTGCGGGCCTTCTGGCCGAAGAAAAGAAGAGGAGGATGTCCAGGACTCTGATGGAGGACGGCATCAAAGAGCCCTCAGAGTTTCTTGGCCATCAGGCTGAAGATCCTTGTTAGGATTAACAAGACTTGTTCAACTTCGGGAGGACAGTCTCAAGCAAGAGCACCCAAGCCACTGAAGCAGCTTGAGTTCACGGTGTAGGTAATAAAAAAAAAACCTGTCTGGGAGTTGTTTAACTGACTTTGCATCTAATCCCATTCTGTGCTTAAAAGCTGTGTGAACAGTGGGCATTTGCTCATATGGGTTCCAATGGATTTCAGGCAAAAGGTGACACATTGTGTGCCCATTTGCATGTCATTTCCCAGTATCCCTTGCTGCAGTGGAAGCACTGTATGTTAGGTGATAAAGGAGAAAGGCAGGGTTGCAGACCTGTCCAAGACGTGAATGTGCTCACAAGTGATATTCTTTATTATTTACATGTGTATATGTGTTTATTCTTCCCATGAATTATATCATTCATTTATCATATTCTGCACTTTAGGTACCCACTAGACTATTATTTTTTCAGATTTAGTTAATTATTTATTATATCTGCTTGTGTGGTTCACCTAAGATTGATTTTATAGGGAATTCATTATTATAAGTATTTTCTTTTAGATGGTTCTCTCTCAATGGTACACTTGCACACATGCACGCATGCTGCACACACGCTGCACACACGCATCCTGGGACAGTCTCTCCCAGGGGAGAGAACACTGACAACATTTGGTAGTGCAGTCCCTTAAATACCCTGGGGGAGGGTCCCAAGTATGAGCCCCTGAATAGGCAGAACACAGACCCTAGGCCCATCTCTCCCTGTCACTAAAGGTAGCTGATCACTTCAGGGGAAACCCGTATTGGGCCTAACACTGCCTACACTGATACCAGGACTTACATGTTAGGCAGGGCAGATTAGTAGCCAAAGATGACCGTGGTTAGTGGTGAGACAACACAATTCTTCTGGTGAAATTATATGCTGGATTTATTTGTCCAAAAATATAACGAAAACAATGTGTGCTCTGTCCCTTTAATTAAAATAAAACATAAACAAAAGCCTATCCCCGTTAGGGAAGCTAACTAAACTAGGTTAAGCCTATCTACTCGGCTGGTTAGCAAAGCTAGACCAGACCAACAATATTTGGTAAAACCACTTGGCTCCTTACCTGGGAACGTAATTCCATTTGGACAGCATGTCTGTGGAGCCTGTGTCTGTGTGTGTGTCTGTCTGTCAGTCAGCTCTCCTCTGTCCTCTCTCAGTGTCTGAGAGAGACTGCTGCCCCAGAGGCATTTCCTCTTCCTCTTTTTAAAGGCAGGTGGGCTTACTAATTAGGATCACCTGTAGACTGCTTAATCAGCTGGGTTAACTCCTCGTATACTGGAAAGCAGGCATACTGCCACCTCCTACGAATGTATACAGAGTCTATGACTCTGTCACATATCCACCTCCCCAGAGTAACATTACCGTGTGGAGCGGCCCGTGCACCGAGACTGTGCACCCTAGAAAGTGCGTCCGCATTACCATGCAGTATGCCTGGCCGATGGTGCACTGTGAAATTGAAGGGTTGTAATGACACAAACCAGTGGGTAACCCTAGGATTATTTTCTTTGTTTCTATGCATCCACTATAAGGGTGCATGGTCTGTAATGAGGGTAAAAGATCTGCCTAATAGGTAATACTTTAAAGTGTCCATTGCCCACTTTACAGCCAAACATAATTTTTCTACTGTGGCATATCTTTGTTCGCGGGGACACAATTTGTGACTTAAATGCAAGACCGGATATTCCTCATCTCCTACAATCTAGGACATGACTTCTCCGAGACCTACTTCAGAGGCATCCGTTTGCAGAAAAAAATATTTTGTAAAATCCGGGGCTACCAAGACTGGATGTCTACAGAGCGCAGTACGTAGGTCTAAAAATGTGGTCTCCGCACCACTGCTCCATTTTACCACACACCGCGTGCCCTTTTTTAACTAAATCTGAAAGCTGTGCAGCCCGGGTTGCAAAATAGGGAATAAATTGTCTGTAGTAACCTACAATGCCTAGAAATGTCCTCACCTGTGTTTTTTTAAGGGGAAAAGGCCGATTCTCAATGGCTTCAACTTTATTGAACTGGGGGTTTACAGTCCCCATTCCCACAACATAGCCAAGATATTTTGCTTCTGCCAAGCCGACTGAACATTTAGCTGGGTTGGCTGTAAGACCCGCCTCCCGAATGGTTCTCAACACGGCCTCAACCTTTTGTAGATGTGAGTACCAATCTGGACTATGAAATACCACATCATCTAGCTGATGCATAGTTCGAGTGCGGCTGTAACAATGTATTCATCAACCTTTGGAAGGTTGCAGGCGCCCATGAATGCTAATGGGTAAAACCGTATAATGGAAGAGGCCATCAGGTATGGAGAAGTCTGTTTTCTCTTTTACTGACTCTGTTAACGGGATTTACCAATAACCCTTTGTAAGATCTAAAGTGGTTAGAAAACGGGCCCTCGCCAACCTCTCAATTAACTCATCTACCTAGGGCATAGGTGTGGCGGGGAAGGGGTTAACCAGTGTCACGATGGACACCAACTTTATCAACACATTTATATTTATGGGTACTTGATTGAACAGAACAAGTTGCAAAATAAATTGTGATTGATTTCCTTAATAGACAAACACACGACATCTGCAGAATACACTTAAAACAACACTTACTGGGATAAGGGAACAAAATAAATTGTCCTTGGAACAAAATAAATTGTCCTTTGCTTGCAAGAGCAAGAAACGCAGCCTTTGTTTAAAGATTCTGTGGCCAGATCACAAGTTGCTGATCTGATATCTCAGCCACCTTATTTATATACAGTATTTCGTAGAACTTCATTAGAATTCTTTCCAGAGTCACCAGGGCTAACGAATTCCAAAGTTTGGGACAAATCCTTGGTTACGTTGTTATTAACCACTTCACTCCTGGATCAGTTGTCGCTGTGTTGGAAGAAAACCTTGCATCTTTAGATCAGGGATCAAAATTCAGGAATCACACTGGGGATACCTGGGGAGTCACAGTTATAGACTGCCCAAATCTATCTTTAACATGTGGATCCAATCCCCCTCGTGGGAACCATTAACCCACCAATAGCCAGTTTGCCCACAGTTCATAAGAGCGGTAAATAGGGCTGTCCGGTGGGCAGGGCGCATGGGTCAGGTTGACGTCCATGCCACTTAGCATACCTGGGTTACACCCATAACTTGGTGCCGCTGAGTCTGATTTCTAACCCAGAGGTGTCACTAGCCTGACATCTGTTGTGCATCAGTATGCCAGTTTGTATACATTATGGGTCTATGGGTCTTTTCATAACTGACACTCTTTTAGACAGGGAGATGCTAAATCAGCGAGACTCCTTTGAGGCTCCGTCATAAAAATACCCCCAGCTCATTCACCCATATCACAGCTGGATGTCCAAGTTATTCCTTCTTGGACTTACAAAAAATACCTCCTGCCTTACATTTACAATCTGCTGTTTATACACACTTTATTAAAACACCATGTTCTATTCGTGTCATAACTGTAAAAATGATATATACGTGCATGTAGTGGTTCACTGTATTTGCACCTCAAAAATCAGGCTTCTGGGTGCTTTCGTTCTAGAATTAGTATTTCTCATTGAAATGCCAGCTGCTAGACTGCCATCATGTGTCGGTTAGAGGGTATGGCAAGCAATACATTTTTTCCTTTTAACCTGCAGGCAGGGAATGGCCTGCAAATGGGGGATACAAATGGCTGGGACAGGGCAAACACAGTAATGCATAGCAAATCAGTTTAACCCCTTCCTCCCCACGTCACAACCAGGCTTATAATAAAGGTTAAGCCCATTTGGTTACCCCTGACCCGTGTTTTAGGGTCCTAGAGTGTCAGCTCTTGGGCCAGGGAATTGTGTATGAATACTGTGATTGTGTGCAAAATATGAAACAACCTTTTCCAGAGGTGCTGGGACCAGGGGATGTTCAGGAGGTACGTTTCAGGGTGGGTTTGACGGAAAAACTGGTTGCAGAATGTTGCTATGTATCGGGGTGCCGGAGTTACAGGATTCCCCAAGGGTGTACCCAGGAATCAGGTAAGATTCTTGGATACACTAGAGCACATTGCTCCGGTCCAACTCCCATCCTGAAAACATTCCTGCAACTCACCACTGGAATGCCCTGCTTCAGCACAGAGCAGGAAAAGGCATAAATGAGGCACAGGGTTTCCTGATATAGAGGAAGTTTGTTTTATTAATATGGAGACACAAGGGGTTAATGTATATCCCCACATTCCAGTCAGGTATAAGACTGAGGGTTGTTTTATTAAAAGAAGAGGTTTAGGTTTTTAGTGGTTTGAAATATGTTTAAAGATCCAATTGCTGTGAGTAAGAGATGAAGGCAAGTGTAAGGGGAACCGTTTAGGTTACACTCTATTTCCTGCATCAAAAAACTGTAACACATTGTAGCAGCAGAATGTGTATATTTCACCACACATAAGACAGGCCAAAATATATTATAGTAGCTTTTGTGCCCGACTTCACCCAGGGAATGTAATATTGAATACATGTCCACGGCCCCCCCCCCCATCCCAACCCGCTGCCGGCACATTTCCCCGGGCCCCCCTCCTGCTGCTGGATGTAGTGCGGGATGAGATTTGTCTCTGTCTGTGTGTGTCTCTGTGTGTGTGTCTGTCTGTGTGTGAATATGTGTGTGTGTGTCTGTCTGTGTGTGTGCCAGAACATGTCCCCAGCCACCCCTCCCCCCCCGCTGAAGGCACATTTCCCCACGCAGCTGTGGCATGTCCCCTCACTGCCGGCACATCTCCCTGCCCCCCCCCCTGTTGGTACATCTCCCCCTGCTGCCAGCACATGTCCCCCCCGCCCTGCTCGTACATCTGCTCCCGCTATCTGGCACATCTCCCCCCGCTGATCCATCTCCCCCCGCTAGCTGGCACATTTCCCCCTGCTAGCTTGCACATTTCCCCCGCACATCTCACATCACACACACACACAGAGACACAGAGACACGATCAAGGCAAGGGCACGCCCCCTCCTTTAGTAGCCACATCCCCCACTCCCTGCTCCTGCTCTAACAGATTTGCTGGACATCCGAGGGAAACTTAGAATCTCCATAATATGGGAGGTGAGTCACATTGGAAGCTCAAAATAGTTGCGTTGACCTACAAATCCACAGCAGAATGTACAGTGAAAGTTTAGTTGTGCTACGTGGTGCCGTTTCTGAGATTTTGATGCTTTGGACATACAAAGAAACAAACAGACAGAATCCAACTTAGAATTATAGTATAGATTACATGGGTATAGTTTAATGTGTATATATGTTGATGCCCTGTGGTTGAACTGGGATTTCGAAGTCATGGCTACCAAGCTTTGTGCTTATGCGTCTCAGAGACAGCCAGGACTTGAAAGCTTCAGAGATCCCAGAGGTGTGAACCCTTTTGTTTTAATGAAAGGCTAAATGGAGTACCCAATATCCTCACTTAAAAGAGTCCGTTCAAACGGAAGAAACTAGAGGTGCGAATCATTTGTTAGCCCTTGCCTGCTAATTGAGGCCCATATTCTCAGATCAAAGAGCCATGTGGCCAAGGCCAGACTTAGTGGCATTTGAGATGGGGGGGGGGGGTTCAAATAGTGAGTGGGCAAAATGATGGTTCAGGCACATGTTCTCTCACTTCTCTGAAGCCAGGTGACAGGTAAGAGAAAATGACATTTTTGTTGCACATGCTCAGTTGCGATACTGAAGTTGTGTGCCAGTTGTTGCAGGACTGGAAGAACATGACGATAGGTGGAGAATATAAGAGAGTAGCCTCCAGGGAGGCTGCTCTCTTATGATCTACAATCAAGATGGATGCACGCTTACATGGATTTCCTGTGGTTTACAACTTTACATCAACAGTGAGTGGACTTTGATATTACTTTGACTGTGTCATCAATATTGTTCTGTGACTTTATCTGAGTGTGGTTGGTGAAAAGGGGACCCTCAGCCTCTGGTGTTGTGTCCCCCTATTACCCTATAAATCCCACTATAAGATTTAAGCCAATACTGGCAGTCACGTGCTCATGAACTTTCAATTGGATGAAAATTGCTGTCAATTCCTCTGAAGCAGGTCTATACCAAGTTTTATTATTACGAAGTCCATGGTCTATGGGACTTGAGATATGTTATACCTGTGGATTTTTTCTGCTGCACCATCATTGGACTCTATGTCCTGTTTTTCTGTTTCCGATAGTTGGAGAAATTGGTCCCCACGTCTGAGATTGGCTGTACATTATTGAAATAGGACATTTGGAGTTTTTAAAAGTTGGTGCAGTCAGTCAGACAGTCAGTTCCATCTAACAGTTCCATCTAAATTCCATCTAAGAGTTCCATCAGTTCTATCATGTAAAGAGATTCATCTGTTCCACCTTGTGTGATTCACCTGAGATTCAGTCCCATTTGAGAAGTTCCAGCTCTGAGTAAATCGTCTACATTTCTCAGAGGATAAGTGACCAGAATCCAACAGCAAGAAGCCACAGGAATGAAAAGTGCCCTGGATTATTTTGCTGTGTGGTTGCAACTAAGAAAGATTAGTTTTGTTATCCCAGTTTCCAACAGAAGTGTGTCTTTTTACTGTAATTTGTGTAGCATAGTTGTGTACGTTCTTTAGGCGAATAAATACAATTTATTTTATCTCGCTGCTTTCTCAATCAATGATCCTGGTAATTAAAGTGTTAATAAGCTTGGTCTACCGTGACAATAGGATAGGCATCAAACTTCGAGACTTCATTGACTTTTCTAAAGTCATTACAAAACCGTATTGACCCATCAGGCTTAGGTACCAAGAAAATAGGGCTGGACCATTGAGTATGGGACTCCTCAATTACCCTTTGTCTAACATCTTCTTTACCTCTGACTGAATAGCCCCTCTTCTGTCTTCTGGGATCCTATAAGGTCTTCTCTTAACGACTATTCCCGGATTGGTGACAATATCATGGTAAACCATCCTAGTTTTCCTTGGTATGCTGGAAAATACGTCCCTGTTCCTATTAATCAAATCTACAACTTCCCCATACTGTTAAGGAGTGAGTTCTGCCGATATTCGAACTAGTGGATCCTCCACTTTCCCGGATTTGTTAGCTACCACCGTCAGAAATACCTCTCTATCCTTCCAGGGTTTTAACAGTTTTATGTGATATATTTGCTCTACCTTCGTCCGATCTGGCTGTCGAATTTTATAATTTACCGGGCCAACCTGTTCTAGGACTTCATATGGCCCATGCCAATGTGATAAAAGCTTGCTTTCAGCTGTGGGAACAAGTACCATTACTCGGTCCCCTGGTCGGAAGCTGCAAACCGTAGCATGCCTGTTGTAAAGGTTCTGTTGGGCCCTCTGTGCCTCTTCTAAATGTTGTCTGACTATGGGATTCCTATAGATCTTCTACAAATTGGATGACATTCTTCCCTGGAACAGCTTGTTGCTCCCTCTCTTCTTTGAGGCTATCCAGAATCCCTCTTGGGCGTCTCCCATACAGGAGTTCAAACAGTGAAAAAACTCTGTAGAGGCCTGTGGTACTTCTCGGATAGCAAAAATAAGATAAGGCAACAAGGTGTCCCAGTTCTTGCCATCACTAGCAACCACCTTTCTCATCATCATCTTAAGAGTTTTATTAAATCTTTCTACCAATCCGTCCGTTTGCGGATGGTAAACAGAGGTTCTTAGGGACTTTATTTTTAGCTCTATGCATAATTCTCGCCTAAGTTTAGATGTAAACGGGGCCCTGATCTGTCAAAATTTCCTTCGGTATCCCGAGTCTGGAGAATACTTGTAACAATTCCTTAGCTATGGCTTTGGAGGAAGTATTATGTAAAGGCACTGCCTTTGGATAGCGAGTAGCATACTCAAGAATTACTAGGATGTATTGATGACCCTTGGCAGATTTTTCCAAGGAACCCACTCTATCCATAGCAATCCTCTCAAATGGAATCTCAATAATAGGCATAGGAATTAACGGGGCCCTCAAGCTTGGTCGGGGGGCTGTCAACTGACACTCGAGGCAGGAGGCACAGTTCCTTTTTTCTGCATTATATATCCCTGGTCAGTAAAATCTTTGTAGGATTCTTTTCTGTGTTTTCTCCACTCCAAGATGACCCCCCAATAAGTGAGAGTGTGCTAGCTCTAGGACCTTCCTTACTAGTTACTTACTTACCCCATTAACTTCTACTGCTTGGCTAAACCCATTTTTCAAATGGGGATCATTAGCCTGTTCCCCACCAAAATTACTTGGGGAAAGTGTTGTACTTCCAAAACCTTTATCTTCTGGAGTTTGGCCTGTTACATCTACGGGTAATTCTGACTCCTGAGTGTCAACCAGCCCTGTCTCTGACAACTCCTCATCCTCTGTTCTCCCTATGTTAGGAGTTGTAACCAGTGCTAACTGGGGTGCGGGCGGACCTTTTTTTTTGTCCTTCCTATGTTCTCGTTTGATTTTGGGGTTTTAGACACTTCAGAGACTAATTCCGGGTCTGTAAACGGAAAAACATCGTCTGGAGTAGGATTGTTTAAGGTGAGTTGTCCTCTGATCAGGGTGTCAAAACCAGGAAAATTACAACCTAACACCGGGGAATGGGGTAACTTTGGTTCATCTGCTTCAGCTGCCGTAGTTTGGATGACTTGCCCCTCGAATTTTACTTTTATTGGAGTTGTGATGTACGGCAGCATGCACCCATGCACCCATGCACACATAGTACCCACAGCTTCTCACCCTGGCGTAACTGGAGAGGCTTAACCAACTTCCTTGATACCAAGTTAATATCACTCCCTGAGTCTACCAGGGTGGAGATTGGTTTACCATTTAAAATCACTGTGGTGAGGAAGTTGTGAGTATTTTTATCCCAGCGGGTCACACATACTACTTCGCAGAACTCTGACCTCACAGAGCCATACGCAAACTCCATTGGTTCAGACAACTTAAGGCAGAGAACCTTTATATGTCCCACCTCTCCACACTCAAAACAAATAACTTGCCCAGTTCAGTCATGAAACCCTTTCAGAGATTTAGAATTTCTGTGCTTATCCAGGATTCCTTCCACTCCCTAAAACCGTGTGGCCGGTCGCAGGTCTCTGTTCCAGCACTGTTTTCTACTGTTCATGTTGGCCGCAGGTTTTGGTTTGTGCGAGAGAATGTGGAGCGTGACAGTTCACGGGTGGTTAGAAAATGTTCCACTGTGCCGACCATAGCATCATAAGTGTGGGGATCTCCATGCCCCACCAAATGTCAAAGGTCCTGGGGTAATGCTCGAATGAAGAGGTCCAACATCACTATCTCAAGGATCCGGGTAGGGCTATATGCTTCTGGTTTTAGCCAGTTGGTCGCCAGATGGATCAAATCCCATAACTGGGATCTGGGTGACTTCTGTTCTTGGTATCTCCATGTATGGAACCTTTGTGCACAGACTGCGGGAGTCACTCCAATCCTTGCAAGGACTTCGCTTTATAGATGGTAAAAATCTGCTGCGGCTTCTACGTCGAGGTCACAATATACTTTTTGGGATTCCCCTAGTAGAAAGGGTGCGATAATCACAGCCCATTTGGAGCGGGCCCAACATTCCCAAGAAGTGATTCACTCAAAGGACCGGAGGTAACGCTCTACGTCATGTTGCGGCATCATTTTCTGCAGGTATAGGTTTGCCTGGATGGGTCGCAGCTTGGCTACACTGGTCGAGTCCATAGTAATCTGGGCCAGGCATTGAACCAGCTCCCTCTGTGTTTCTGCGATAACGCTAAGCTGGGCCACAAGTATCTGGTTTGTCTCACATTGTGCCGCAGCGCTTTCAAGTCCCTGTCTGTTAGTTTCCTGCAGAACAGCAGTGCTGTGTAGTAGGGCCTTCACAACGTCCTCCATACTGACAGTAACAGTCCTCACAGGATCCACCAGTCGCAATGTGTAGCTCCATCCCTTTTACAGGGTGTTCGGCATCCCACTTCTGACACCACTTGTGGCAAGATAACCGTGGTTAGTGAGGAGACAACACAATTCTTCTGGTGAAATGATATGCTGGTGGATTTATTTGTCCAAAAATATAACAAAAACAATGGGTGCTCTATCCCTTTAAGTAAAATAAAACATATGACCACGCAGCCAAACCCTAGTCCATCTGTGTACTTTAACTACACCAGGACTCCACGCTCCTTTAGATGATAAAGCTGACATACCTTGATCACCATCAAGAAAGTGCTTAATGTACATATGTATCGATCACACCAAAGGTCTGTCAGCAATTAAGCATTTTCTTGATGGTGATCAAGGTATGTCGGGTGTTCACAATCACTTTATACTTTCAGCTATTGAGTTTATGCTCACTCACAATTATTTTTTATTTGAATCACAGTATTATCTTCAGATCTGTGGAACGGCCATGGGACTAGGTTCGCCCATAGTTATGCCAGCTTATTTATGGGCTGTTGGGAGGAAAGCTCTATCTGGACCAACAACCCATATGGGGCGAGCCTGGTTTACTATGGCCGTTTTATCGATGATATTCTTATCATTTGGGACTCTGGTTTTGGGGA
Organism: Ascaphus truei; assembly: GCF_040206685.1. Classification (NCBI taxonomy): domain Eukaryota; kingdom Metazoa; phylum Chordata; class Amphibia; order Anura; family Ascaphidae; genus Ascaphus; species Ascaphus truei. Next base: position 148,666,041 of record NC_134485.1, on the reverse strand, counting down.
CAATAGGGATCTATTTCTTCACTTTTCTTTGAACACATTTGGTCTGGTATTTACATCCTGTATTAATCTCACCTCCATTGTCTTTTTGGACCTTTGCCTTAGGGTTGATCTGGACAGCATCATCCAGACTGATGTACATATCAAGGAGGTGGCTACCAATAGCTACCTCCATGCTAACAGTCGTCATCACCAGGGCTGGCTAAATAATATTCCATTTAGCCAGTTTGTAAACTTAGACGAAACTGTTCCACAGATCTGGATTATGTTGCGCAGAGCAACTCTATAAAGATAAAGTTTTTTGAGAAGGGTTTTCAGGAATCACTGATAGATGAATCTCTTAAAGGGCTACTTGTCTTGGCAGAAAGGAATTATTTAAAAAATTCTAGATAGAAACATCATTTACGAGCCTCTAAGACAGGGACAGTCTCTCAAGACAAGACTGTCTTTTCAACTCAATATAGTCAGTCTCATAGGTCAGTTAAAGCTATTCTCAATAAACACTGGAACATACTGACTCATGATTCTATTCTGAAGGATCATATGGATCCAAAGCCATCTATTATATATAGGAAGGCTCAATGCCATAAAACTCATCTGGGTCCCTCCAAATTACGTTCAAATGTGCCACCCTTGTATGGCTCAAGGCCTATAGGTAACTTCAAATGCAATAGAGGAAGAGGCATAACATGTTCCTTCATTGATATAAGAAAGAAATTCACATCACATTCCAATGGTGAAACCTTTCTAGTTAAGGGTTTCATTAATTATCAGACTACATTTGTAGTTTACCTCATCACATGTGGATGCGGCATACAATATGTTGGCCGCACCACTAGACCACTTTCAATTCTTTTTTTGGAGCATAGGAGAAATATAATGCATGGCGTTACAAACCACTACTTATCCAAGCATTTTCTCCATTGCCATAACAAAAGTACAGTCGGTCTTAAAGTGATGGGCCTTGAGCACATACCTAATTAAGTTGTTGCGGGTGAAAGTGTAAAGTTGCTTTCACGTAGGGAGACCTTCTGGATCTTTAAGCTTAACAGCTTGGCTCCTGAAGGTCTCAATGAAAATGTGGACACTACTGTAGCACCATTGTCTAGTGTCCATCTTTTCTTGTTTTCTGGGTCTGCTTTTGTCTTGATCAATCTTTGAAAAAGTTTATTATCTTCTTCTTCTTCCATTAGTTTTATGTATAATCTGCCATATGTATGTATTTGTATATATATATATGTGTGCATATATGTTATGTATGTATGTATATATTTATTTATATATACATTATTTCATTATTTCATTCAGTTGTGTTATTTTTTTGATTCCAGCAATTTATATTAGTTCTGTTAATTTTTTTTTTTTTTTTACCAATCTTTTTCATTTATTGGGGATTTGCAACAAAAATACAAACAGTAATAGCATATTATCATTGACAGTGAAGTCATAGGCACATGACTGCGGATTATATAAATCAACACCAATAAACTGATTTTCTCTTTACTTAAAGATGGGTTAAAGGGGAGACAAAGGGAGGGGGGAAGATGGGAGAGACAGAGAGAGAAGGGGGTGGGGGGAGGGGGGAGAAGTGGAATGTAACGAGGCAGTTGATTCCAATTCTGGTACTCTCTTGGGGTTTATGTTAGAGCTAGGATCTGAAGGATCTGTGGGGAGACGGCGCCCGGCCACGGTCCCAGATTTTGTAAAATTGAGGCATTCTTTGTTTCAACATGGCTGTGAGTTTTTCCATGCTCATGACCATGTTTATTCTATTGACAACTGTACTCTTGGAAGGTGCTTTTACTTGTTTCCAGGCCGCTGCGATTGAGCACCTGGCGGCAGTTAGGATAGAGGAGATCAGCCTTAACATTGGGGAGGGCAGGTTATCTATAGGTTTACCCAGCAGATATTTCAGAGGGTCCAGTGGGATATAGAGACCTAGAGTGTCGTAGAGAAGCTTCTGGTCCAGAACTTCTGGATCTCCGGACATGACCACCAAATATGGGTCATGTCTCCCCCTTGACCACATCCCCTCCAGCACAGGTCTGGGGAACCGGGGAAGATCTGGCTCAGTCTACTCAGGGTCAGGTACCAATGAAATAAGATTTTATAGATGTTTTCTTTAGTTATGGTACAAATTGAAGTTTTGTTTGCTGAATTCCATATATCCTCCCAGTCTTCCTTGTCGATCTGTAGGTTAAGGTCAGCCGTCCACTTTTGCATATAGGAGTGGGTGAGGGGGGGAAGTAGTTCTATTAATTCTAATGATATATTATATCTCTTTGTAACCTGGAGGAATAATCCTGACTCCTATTGGCTACATTTGTTATTAGTTACATGTCCATTGGCTACTCTTTCATACTATCAAGTTTCAATAAGCACTATACAATTATGTGAAAAAGAAAGTACACCCTCTTTGAATTCTATGGTTTTACATATCAGGACATAATAACAATCATCTGTTCCTTAGCAGGTCTTAAAATTAGGTAAATACAACCTCAGATGAACAACAACACATGACATATATGTCATGAACCACCAACAGGCCTCCAGACCCTGTGTGAAACATGATGCTGGCAACCTGTAGGTCTGTGAGGTGACTCGTCAGGCCTCATGTGGGCCTGGGGTATGAACCCTGTATGTAAAAGAATAAATCATGTATTTATGGGGGGCACAGGGAGTGGGTTATGTATTTAATAAATAGAATGTTGTTTATTGTGGGGCTGTGTATTGTTTTTATTGTGGGTACTGGGGGTGGGGGAAAGGGGTATTGGCCCCAAGGGTGTGTGGGTAGGCCTCCCGGCTGCATAGTGGGTGAGTGTGGTTAGGCCTCACGGGGTGGGGGTTAGTGGGGGAGGGTATGTAGGCCTCCCGAGTGGTGTTTGAGGGTGGGTTAACCCCTTAATGACTGTAGCGGTTAATAACCGCTATGGTGATTAAGGGGTTAGGGGACATTACGATGGATGTTTTTATTCTTGTGTATGTTTTGCAGCATCGGAGGGGGCATGGGCAGGATGAAGATGAGGATGAAGACGGCCTTCATCGTGGGTGCCTGTAAAAGGTAAGTGTAATATGTTTTTACTGTATTTATTGAAAGTTTTATGTATTTAAAATGGGCAAATGCATTATTATCCATATGTGGATAATAGTAATTTTGCCCATTACTGTATAGTATGTGTTAGGGGGGTGTATTTAGTTATAAATATTGTTTATTATTTTTGGAGGCGCAACATTGGTACCGCAGTCCCGTGGGTACCCCGGGACTCCCGCGGAGACCCCGGGACGGCCGCGGGGACCCCCGGACTCCTGCGGGGACCCCCGCTTGGTGAGCCAGGGACCCCAGCGGGGTCAGCCGGGGACACCCGCCGGCCTGTTGTATGGGTTTTGCGCATGCAAAAATGAAAAGCAATAATTTTTTCTAAGTCCAGCTTTTTTTACGTCTATCTCGAGCTGACGTGTTCTGATCAACGCAACTTTCGCGTACGCTAAGGTTGCGTTGCTTAGTGCATCCCGCTTAAAGGCAGAATTTAACGCAAAAAGGGTTACGAACGAGCAAAGTTGGACTTAGAAAAAATTCCGGAAAAAAGTCAGTTTTAGAGCGCAAAGTGCCTGTTTGCGTTGCTTAGTGCATCGGGTTGAGCGCAACATCACGTTCTAAGAGCACTTTGTGCTCTAAAAGTGACTTAACGGAGCTTAGTGCATGACCCCCACAGTCTCTGTACACAGCAATAAAAGGGGTTTGCTTAACTGTAAGTCAGGTTTTGAGCAGATGTCCCCGCTTCCGGCCTCCGCAATCACCATCCAGCAGGTCCAAGGAATTGTGCCAGCCTTACTTGCTGGGGAGCACTTCTCTGACCCCCTCTCTGGGACAGCCATCTCTCACTCTATGACTGTCAGCATTGTCTGTCTGGCAGCTTCCTGTGTAATTTAAAAAACACTTCCTTGTTCAGCCGGTATAATTATGCAGCAGCTGCTGTTGCGTTCCCTAAGGAGATTAACTCTATGTTTTGAAAAAATCTTATAGCTACCCTATCCCAGCACCTAGAGGACCGTGATGGTATCACAATAGGTATAAGGAATATATTTACACACACACACACACTCATAAATCCTCCTACAGTATATTGATCATATACTGTATGCATTACATTCTAAAAACAGAATAATAACTCTAAATATTAGAATACTAAATTTAAAATATAAATAGAATATGTCAAAAAACAGAGAGCGCTCATACTTACAGTAAAAATGATTTATTCAATAAAGGCGGCCAAGTTAATATCTGCCTTGAGACCTTAGGGGGACATAGTTTGGAGTGTTTGAATCCAAGAGTCTCTCTTCGACTGAGTCTATTGAACCTATTCCCTCCCCTTAGGTCAGGCTGAGTTAATTTTATGCCTTTAAATGTGATGCCTGTAGGATCTTTGTTTCAATCGAACTAGATAACAGTTGTTCGATTGAAACAAAGCTTTATAGAAAGACCGTGGACTGTAAAAGTGCAGCAGTATCTGGGTTTAGATCTCTTGTTCTAATGAAGCTATAGGCATTTATATTTTATATTTTTTAATTAACTTATTAAAAATACTATATTGTACAGCTATATGGCTGTATTAGTATCGCTGGTTCATAAGAATTTAGATAGTCACTGCAATTGATTTGGTAAACTAGCTATCTGGCACTCAATGTTTATTATATAGTTGTATATTATCAATTATGTATGATTTATTATTATTATCACTGATGTTTTGGAACAGTGTTAGTTCTGATTGCCAACAAGTAGTAAGAGGTTTGCGTATTTAGCAATCAAGAATTAAGCATGTTTTGGCCCAGTGTTACTTCTGATTGCCACAGGTAGTAAGTGGTTTGTGTGTTTAGCAATCAAGCTTCAAGCCTGATAGCACTTATTGGTTATCTGATCAACCAATAGGGCAGCAGAAGATGGTATTTCAGCAGGGTAATTCTTCACTTATGAGAAACCTTACATCCCTGAAGAAACTACCTGTGCTCTAGCGAAACGCATAGGAGGAAAGGAGAAGGACAAGTCATTCTTTGCTTGCATGCACTGTGTGAGTGTATTTTAATTATTATTTTATTCATTCAAATCCCAAACTTATTTCACCATTGAGGCATTTCTTTGCACTTTCTTCTATATATTCTTTACTTCACCATATGGATATATGCAGTCAACAAAAATATAGCATCAAGGAATAATGTATACATGTTACTCTGATGTATAACAAACAGAATTTTATAAAGTGAATACACATTTTATTGTGTTGTATTATACCAATGTATGTGATTTTGAACTGTCAAAGTAGAAAGGGGTAATGATTCAGGTATATAAGGAAATGCTACTGATGAACGTGTCTTCCCTGAAATGTTGTGTTTGATATCTGATCTCCTCACATGGACGCTGAATAAAATACAGATCAATCCGAATTGTGGTAACATAGCCCTGTTGTATCCATTTTCTTTACTCCAGATTCCCTATGGTGTGCAACTGGAAGGTTGACACCAGCGGTTTTGCACGAGTAATCAGAATGGCTTCCACATTTAACATTGGACATCCTGCAAGTCTGCTAAGGTGAATTTCCTACATTTTTCTCCAAATAATGGCAATCACATTTTCTCGCTGGATCAACATCCTTCCCATGTTTACTTATTTGGTATACCTTTCATTTCTATAAATATGGCCAACCATTTTTTGAAGATATCTATTGGATCTGCCATCACAGGAGTAATGAATTCCCCATTTTAACTGCCCTTACTGTAAATAACCCTTTCCTTTTTTGTTGATGATAGTCTATGATAGTGCGGTTGTGGTCCTGCCCCAGACCACAGTCCGCAAATTGCTGTGCGGCATCTTCAAACGGCACTATACACTAACTGTATACAGCTACATGGGGAAATGTTCCTAGGTAGGGGTTTCCCTGTAGCAGCCACAATCTGATTAGGTGAGTGGGGCCTATCGTGGACCTAAAGGGTTAATCTGGCCTAGTCTGGATACCACTGACACCAAGACCCTACCTTCCCTTTCTCTGTCCTGGCTCCAACTGTCAGACACTATAACAGCCAGAACTCCAACTGCCAGAATTATAACTGCCATGCATTTCTAGCCCTATTAGCTGTGCTGCGTCGTGTGAGCATCCCCTACAGTATTCTGGGGAGGGTAGTTTCCCTGCTGTGCTATTCTCCTAATGCACTTGCTACTGCACATCCCCAGCACTCTCCCCAGCCTCCGCTGCCTATGGGAAGGTAAGGGGAAAATCAGGGGACCAGGGGACACGGGCTATACATTTATATAGAAAATCTAATTCTGTCGTGCGCTCAGGCATATAGCTGGATGTACTGACTCCAAGAGGTGTCAGTGTACTGACAGAAGGGAACAGCAATCGGAGGGTATGCGGGGACCACAATTAAAGTCGGGGCTCAGGGGCACAGTGCTTACCCCTGTCAGCTCTTCCGTCCTGGATTCCAACTCTCCTTGGCTCCTGTTCCCTTAGCGTGTGTCCAAAAGTGGAAATATGCAGGTATAGGGGGATGAATCCGGCACCACAGCATACCCTCCGATTGCTGTTCCCTTCTGTCAGTACACCGACACCTCTCGGTGTCAGTACATTCAGCTATACGCCTGAGCGCATGACAGAATTAGATTTTCTCTGGACTGTGTTTCTGTCAGCAGCTCGGCTGCACTAGCTGGTGATTGCTTGTTATTTCCAGATTTACTTAGGCTATTTTCTGGACTATATCCTTCAGAGCTGTGATTATTCATAGTCTCACGTGGAACACTGTTCCTATAGATTGTCTTTTTGCACACACTTTGCAGGCTACATCATGGATTCTGAACATGATAGCATATCAGACATTGTTTTTAGCTGCTGTAACAATTCTCATTGGGCACAGAGGGCAGAGGCCATATTCAATGACACATCTGAATTGTTCTGTGAAGGTGCAGCAGATCTCAAAATGCACTTCTCTAGAGAAATGTTTGCTACATGACCAGAGAATTTGGCGGGCGGTCATGATAATTAAAAATTATAATAGAGTCAGGCGGATACCCAGGGGGTTACACCTGACCAAAGCACCGTCCTTTGGATTTAATAAAGATGACTTTGAGGGAGACTTCCGGTGACGTCAGCCGGCATGGTTGCTTGAGGGAAGAGCTCCCTAGACTTCCTGCCTAAAAACAACTAGAACAAGCAAAAAAAACAATAAAAACAAGTGCCTTTTCGGGGACCCGACTGGGTAAACACCTAGAGATGGCAAATAAATTCAAAAGAGCAGTGAATCAGGACATTGCTAAGTTCTGTGCGAGCATACAGAAACCGACGGGCCGAGGATCTGAAACCCTGGACTCCCAAGATGGCGCCGAAGAAAACTCACAGGGGGCTGATATGAACCCACGCGGGGCTGAAGGGGGGCGCGGGAGACAGAAGAGACAGTAGAGGTTTCAAAAGCCTATTTGGAACAACTATTTGAACAATTTGCTACAAAAATGAGGCACAACTTTCAAGAAGACCTACAAATGGCCATAACTGGGGTTAAAGCGGAAATAAAGGAATTCGCAGGGTGCACAGACAAGGTTGAAACCAAACTGGAAGAGGTGATTCACTCCCAAACCGCTGCGGAGGACGAGATATGCCGCCTGGGATATGAAATAAATTCCCTGAAGGAGTCCATTGAGGATCACGAAAACAGAGATCGCCGCCAAAACATCCGGATCTGCAACATCCCTGAAGAAATAAAAATGGAGAATCTCAAAACTTACCTGGAAGAACTGTTCCTGTCCCTGATCCCAGAGCTTGCCCCCAGGGACTTAGAGATAGATCATGCTCATAGAGCGCTAGGTCCCCACTTGGAGGATCCTAGAAGGAGAAGAGACGTCATCATAAGGATGCACTTGTACTCCATAAAAGAAAAACTGATGTCAGTGTGCAGAGAGAGAGGGGAAATCAACTTCCACAATGAAGCCCTTCAAGTGTATAATGATCTCTCAAGTGCCACCATACAACGAAGATGCGACATGAAACCCCTAATAAAAATATTAAACATCCAAAAAATCCGATATAGATGGGGATTCCCGGTCGAATTGATCGTACAGCAGAACGGCAACTTTAGGTCAATTTCAAGACCAGAAGACGCCCCCGTCTTTCTAAAATCACTTGGACTGCTGGGGCTGGAAAACCAGGGAGAAGAGGAGGAGGAGCCGAGTTCCCGCCACCCTACGCTCACGCATAGAGCTTCTGAAAGGATCGCCTCTCAAAGAGTTCCCAGAGCCACGGAGTCATAACATCCCCGGAGGAAAAGAAAAAGACAAAGAGATAACAGAAGAATTCATCCAGGAACCAGAATAAGAACACCACCGCCACCGAGCTGCTTTGCCTCATATGCTACCTCCAGCCCCTGAAGTGCTGGAGCCCTGATAAATAATCAGACGCCACCACCATAGCCCTGAGCCGCCCGGAATTGAGAGCCACACAAGAGCACCCTTAATATCTATCTATCCAGTCCCCATCCGGCTGGAGGGGAAGGGTTGCTCTGGCATGGCTTGCTCCTGGCCTGCCCCCCCTGCCGTGGGCTCCCCTGGTGTACTTCCCGCCCTGCCCCTCTACTACTGGTCCCATGGATGCCACTCTGGACGGTCAGTCTCCCCCCCCCCTTGGTGGCCCTTCTCCCCCTCACCCCCCCCTGTCCGGTTCAAGTCGCGATCACCTCCTATCCCTGTCCCTGGACCTTGCTGTCCCTCCCCCGCCCACCCCCCCGCTCCTGCCCACTCCCCCTGCTCCTGCCCCCTTTCGCTCCTGCCCCCTCCCCCCCCACTCCTGCCCCTCCACTCCTACCCTGCCCCTACCTTGTCCGCTGGAGCCCAGTTTCTCTGTCTTCCGGAGAGTGTCGAGCTGGCACCTAAATCTCGGGACGGTCCGGGGGGCCCCGAGAAGGAGTACCCCCAAATCTGTAAGGAGGGGGAGATATTCTGGCACTGGAGGGGTGGACAACTATCCTGAATCTCAACTGGCAGGTCTGTTTCTGCCATGTTAAAACCCTGAGGGCTCATATCTGGTCGGAAAATATCTTCAATGGCCTGTTGTTTTTTCCCTGGGGGTTGTCCCCGACGCTGAACCCCCCCCCCCTCGTTCTCGCTCATTACCTTTCCCCCACGCCGGGATCACGGACCGTCTCTGGACCATAAAGAGATTTAGGTTCCTAATTGGATCCCTAGGTGGGGGGGAGTACATATAGGTTATGGGAATATTGAATTGAACTTCCTATTTGTACATAGTTTTCACTGTTGATGTTTCTAAAGTTCATAATGTATCTGATCCCCTTCTTCCCCCCCTCCCTTCCCCCCCTTACGTCCCCCCTCCCCTTCCTTCCTCCCCTTCCTTCCCCCCCACTCCCCTTCCTTCCCCTTCTCCCCTTCCTTCCCCCTCTCCCCTTCCTTCCCCCCTCCCCTTCCTTCCCCTTCCCCTTCCTTCCCCCATCCCCTTCCTTCCCCCCTCTCCTTCCTTCCCCTCCCCCCTCTCTTCCCTCCCCCCATCCCTTTCCCCCCCCATCCCTTCCCCACCCCCCCTAACTCCTCTCTCCCCCTCCCTACCTGTCGAGGATAGTCGTTTTTATTAAGATCCCCCCCCGGAGGGGATAGTTGAGGGGAGGGGATGATGTACACAGAAGCTGCGGGAATGTGTATAGAATGGAAGTAAACTGTTTACCTGTATATAACCTTCCCTGCTGACATAGCTAAAGTAATAAATGTATCTGTTGAAGACTGACATATATGAAAAAGGGTTCCTCCCCCTCCCTCCTCCCCTCACACCTCCCTCACCCCCTCCTCCTCTCCCCTCCCTCCTCCCCTCACCCCTCCCTCCCCCCCTCATCCTCTCCCCCTCTCTCATCCTCCCCCCTCCCTCCTCCTCCCCCCTCCCTCCTCCTCCAACCCTCCCTCCTCCCCCCTCCCTCCTCCTCCCCCCCCTCTTCCTCCCTCTTCCCCCCTCCCTCCTCCACCCCCTCCCTCCTCCCCCCCACGTGACTACAGAATACTAACGTACATAAAAGTATTAATAAAAACAAAATGTATGATATTGCCATCTGCAAGGTATACTGTGAGTGCCCTATGAATTTCATAATGCCCCCCTGACCCCCCCCCCTTTCCCTGCTGTTTTCATCCCCCCCGCACTCCCCACCCCACCCCCCCTGGCTTTCTTACGTCCCCCCCTTCTCCCCCCCCGTGGTTTTGGCCTGCCCCCCCCCTCGTCCCCCTACGTCCCAATGTCCTGCCAAACCACTATAAGGGTTCGGATTCAAGAGTTAAAAATACTCTCTCCAAGAAAGCTTAAATGGTTTTATTCACTCTATAAATCTGCAGGGGGTCAGTGACGTCTCCCTTGACCCACACCTGTGCGGACCACCTAGGAAGCTCTCACATGGGCAATAGGCCCAAGCACCTCCTCAGTGAGGAGGGAGGATACCACAACTGGGTTTGTAAGGAACCCATTTTCACTCTGCTCCCCATCTCTCCCCCCACCTCCACTTGTTCCCAGCCTCCTCCGCCCCCTCCCTTCCCCCCCAGGAAACCATGTCTATCACTAGAAGGACTCTAAAAACAAGGAATGGAAACCCTGGCATAAAAAGAGAACTACGACAATCGATCCACCCTGGGAAAGTGGATAAGCCCATACGTGCTCACAGACATATATGGCTTCCCTAGATTCAATAAAATTAATATCTATGAATGTCAAGGGGCTCAACTCACTCAGGAAAAGGAAACTAGCCCTTCAGGAGCTGAAAAAAACCAAGGGGGATATACTTTTCCTCCAAGAAACCAACTTTAATTCAAATACCCCCCCAAACTCATTCAAACATCTATATTCCCAAGCATATTATGCTTCCTACTCCGTGAAAAAAAGAGGAGTAGCTATCCTACTCAAACATAATACTCCCTTTATAATGGAAAAAATAGTCAAAGACCCAGGAGGCAGGTTCCTTGTGGTTCAGGGTTCCCTCTCAGGTTCTCCTGTAACCCTATGTAACATATATGCTCCGAATGTCCACCAAACTGAATTTTTGAGAGAGGTCCTGGAGTCTTTGGACCCGCTATCTCTCTCCTCACTGATTGTAGCAGGAGATTTCAATATGTCAAATATACCGGAAGTGGATAAATCAGACCCCTCGGAGTCTGGACACTCCTGAACTACTCTCAAAAAAGCGAAGGAGTTTAAAGAAATAATGCAAAGCTTCTCCCTGTTAGACATATGGAGAGCCCAGCACCCAGGTCAGCGGGACTATACGTTTTTCTCTGCCCCTCATCAGTCCTATTCGAGGATTGAATATTTCTTGGGTAATAAAAATATTCTCCAGGCATCTGTCCAGTCTAACATAGGATCTATATCTTGGTTGGACCACGCCCCTATCGAATTAGCGCTCTCCCTGCCCTTTAGTAAAAACAGTAAGTATCCCTGGAAATTAAACAACTCTCTGTTAAATTTGCAAGAAACAGAGAGTGTAATTAAACAAAAACTCAAAGAATATTTTCGACAAACAAAGGCTCAGTGTCCTCCCCGACAACGCTCTGGGAGGAACACAAGGCCTTAATTAGAGGGGACCTTATTTCTATCGCATCATAAAAAAAAAAAAAAAAAAAACAATCTAAAGAGGCAGCGGACAATTTGGCTAATATCGAACAAAAGCACAAACAGAACCCCTCAAAAAAACTATATAAATTATTAGAAAGAGCTCGAATAGAACTCAAAAAAATACAACTAGAAGAAGTAGAGAGAGCGCTAAGGTGGACAAACCAACGGTTCTACGATAAGGACAATAAGGCTGACAAGCTCATAGCCAACAAATTAAGAGGTCTGAGAGTTAAATCTCAAATCCCAGCAATCCGTACCAAAACAGGAGTGACAACATACAGTACAAAGAAAAATAAATAGCGAAAGAATTCTCAAATTTTTATACCAAACTATACAACCTAGATTCTAACCTTGCGTGTACAGACTGATATGTATGGTTGATTTCAAGTGCTGGTTGTTTAAAGTGTGTGCAGTTAGAACCAGAAGGAAAGGGAAGTACTGGGTATACTAGCAGGGGTGGCTGTTTTTGGGGAGTGTGCAGTGGGTTAATCTATTTTTAAAGTGTGCTGTAATTTGAAGCCTGTAAAAAATTTTTTTCCCTTTCTCCTGCCTGAGGCAGAGTGGGTGTGGTTGGTTAATTGGCTGGCCTAACACACCTGCAGTGGGTGGGGTTAGTTAATTGATAACCTAACACACCTGGTGGGTGTCCCTATTTAAACAGAGGCTTCTAACGAATCCTGAGCTTGCGTGTACTGACTGATATGTGTGGTTGATTTCAAGTGCTGGTTGTTTAAAGTGTGTGCAGTTAGAACCAGAAGCAGTTTGAACAAGGAAGCGGTTAAACAAGGTATAGTTATTGAAGAACAGTTTACTGTTAGTACTTCTAAACTTCATAGTTGCTAGAATGAGCAGGATTGAAAATGACACTCAATGCACATCTTGCCACATGTATGTGCACTTGGAGCAGCTGTTCCAAGGAGCATACCGCTGTGAGAAGTGTGAGCGGGTGGTCTCTTTAGAGTCAGAGATTGCTGATCTGAAGAGGCAACTTGCAATATTGAGGGACATTGGCAATCTTGAAAGGGAATTAGAGCTCACTGAGCAGGCCCTTGCATCGACTAGTGATGCAGATGGTGGTGCTGTTAGTGAGGAGCAGGTAGGTAGCTTGGTTGCTGTTAGTGAGGAGCAGGTAGGTAGCTGGGTGACAGTTAGAAGGGGAAGCAGGGGCAATAGGGAGAGGCAGGTCGTTTCTGAGCTGACACATCCCAATAGATTTGCCATGTTGAGTGAAGATATTGGGAATGTTGGGGCAGAAATGGCAAGGCTGGGGGAGACTAATTCCTCTAGCAGCCAGGGGAATAGTTCCTCCAGCACAGTGGGGACTCAGGATGCTCAGATACAAAGAAAGATTGTGGTGGTAGGGGACTCCATTATTAGGAAGGTAGATAGGGCAATCTGTTGCCAGGACAGCATGAACCGAACAGTTTGTTGTCTCCCGGGTGCTCGGGTTCGGCACATTGCGGATCGGGTAGACAGATTGTTGGGGGGGGGGCTGGGATTGACCCGGCGGTCTTGGTACACGTTGGCACCAATGACAAAGTTAGAGAAAGATGGAGGGTCCTAAAAAATGATTACAGGGATCTAGGCCAAAAGCTTAAGGCAAGGACCTCCAAGGTAGTCCTCCAAGTATTTTCTGAAATACTACCAGTGCCATGCGCTACCGCAGGGAGACAGTCAGAGATTAGGGAGGTTAATGCATGGCTAAGAAAGTGGTGCAGGAAGGAGGGGTTTGGGTTTTTAGAGCACTGGGACTCCTTTTCTGAGAGGTGCCATCTATATTCTAGGGACGGATTGCACCTCAATGAAGAGGGATCTTCTGTGCTAGGGGGGAGAATGCTAAAAAGGTTGGAGGAGATTTTAAACTAGGATGGAGGGGAGAGGGGAATGATACAGATAATGAACTAAATGGAATAGATGAGGATACAAGGTGGTATGGAGGTAGAATGGGGGCAAGTGCAAGTTTGACAAGCAGTGAGACACCCATAGTAAATACAGATAATACTAGAAAACATCTAAAGACTAAACAAAGTGGGCGCAGAAAGGAAGGAGCAGATAAGATAATAATACAGGCTGAAAAAAAACTGAAATGCATGCTTGCTAATGCAAGAAGCCTGACAGATAAAATGGGGGAGCTTGAATTAATAGCTGCAAGGGAGCAGTATGATATCATAGGCATTATTGAAACATGGTGGGATGAAACTCATGACTGGACAGTTAATTTAGAGGGTTATTACAAATAGAAGGGGAGGTGGAGTATGTTTATATGTTAAACCGGATCTAAAACCTATTATAAGGGATGATGTCTATGAAGGGAATGATGAAAATGTAGAGACTTTGTGTATAGAAATTAGCAGTGGAGGTAAAAGTATAAAGAAAATGTTTGTAGGAATATGCTATAAACCATCAAATATCTGTGAGATTGAGGAAGCTAAAATACTTTTGCAAATGGAGAAGGCATCAAAACTGGGTCATGTAAAATGTATCGCTCCCCGCCCAAGAGGTCAAGCTCTTACAAGCAAACTTTAAATATAAATGGTCCCAAACACACATCAAATATTTAGGAATATACATAACAAACACATCCAATTTATTATACCAATATAACTACCGACCTCTATTTGAAAAAATTAAAAAAGATCTTCAGACCTGGAATGACTATCAAAAATCCTGGATCGGAAGGATTACAGCAATAAAAATGAATATCTTGCCCAGGCTGTTATACTTTTTCCAAACTCTCCCGATAAAAGTTCCGAACAGGGAGCTCAAAAATATTAAAAACAGAATCATTCAATTCATCTGGAAGAACAAAAGACCGTGGGTTGCAAAATCGGTAATGCTAGCACTAAGATCAGGGGGGGGGGGGGTATGTGGGTACCAGATATCATCAAATACTACCATGCGGCCCACTTAAAACAAGCAGTAATGTGGAACTGTGAACAAACAACCTGTGGTTGGCTGGGGATCGAGTCCTCCTATGTCGGCCCTTCCACTCTAGCGTTGGAGCTATGGAGCCCGGGGAGGGGGAGAGCCCCGCGGGAAGATTTAAACTTGGGGCGATGAGGTGCACATGGGACATTTGGTCCAAAAGCAAAAAAAGATATGTCCTCTCCAACCACCCCTCAGGCCTTATCCCGATAGTCCATAATCCTGGGTTCCCACCGGGGTGTTCCCCCAAATATGTGGAGCAACTCAGAAATATGGACATATTGGCAGCAAAAGAAGGAGAGATCCTATCCTATCAGGAGTTAAAGCAAAAACCCCACAGACAGAACCTCCCAATCTTTAGCTATTTACGGTACAGATCCGACACTTTCTCCAAACGGTCTCTCAGAAAAACAAATTAACTATCTAAACGAACTTTGAGAAATTATGCATGGAAGGCCTTTATAGAGGAGGTTTGATCTCAGAGATATACACGGGGATAGCATCTCATGCAACTCCCCAACCTCAAAATTATATGCGGAAATAGGCTGAAGACCTAAACATAGAAATAGATAGGGAAGACTGGAGGGATATCTGGGAATCGTCGGCTAAAACATCAATTTGCACAGTCACAAAAGAAAACATATACAAAATGTTGTTCCAATGGTACCTCACCCCGAGTAGACTGAACCAGATCTTCCCAGGAACTCCAGATCTCTGCTGGAGAGGATGTGGTATGAGAGGGGACTTGGTCTATATCTGGTGGAACTGCCCACGAATCCAGATATTCTGGACCATGGTTCAAGGCTTGATACTCGAGAGCACAGAACTGAGAGTGCCTATAGACCCGCTGATATTCCTGTTAGCAAAACCAATAGAGGAACTTCAATCTTCAGTAAGCAAACTTATATCATTTATATTAACAGCGGCTCGATGCTCCATAGCAGCCGCATGGAAAAACATACACCCCCATCTAGACGTACAGTCATATTAAGAGTTAACAATGTTAAACTAATGGAAAAACTATCAGCCCAATTAAACCACACCCTTGACAAATTTGATAAGATATGGGAACCCTGGTCCCTAGACTAAAATAACCACAATACTGAAAGGAAACACTCCTTCAATAAACTTAGGAACCCCAAGTAGACAGACTTCGAACCCCCCCTCCCCCCCATCCCCCCCTCTTAGTCTCCCCTCTTCCTTCTCTCTCTACCACTTCTCAAGATCTACCTGTTTCCTAGGTACATAAAACGACTCACATGATTGGATTTCAAAACCGATATGGTACTCGCTTTGTTCTAGAAATGCTGTATTTTATATTATGTTAAAATTCCACAAATGCTTCGTTGAACAACAATCTTGTGATACGTAAGTCAATTTTTAAAGAGATGTTACTGTATTGTGAAAACAATAAAAAAAGATTGAAACAAAAAAAAAAGATGACTTTGAGCGACAGTGGTGTATGATCTTGGATGAGTGTTCATTTAAACTTATGGACCTTATCATTCAGCATAAATTGTAAGAAAAGAAAGCCGTTGTTAAACAAATTAATGAGCTACAAAATAAACTACAAGTCTTTTCACATATTGAGAATTTCAAAGAATTAGACTCTAAGCTAGCCACCAAAATTAAGAAACAGGAAAAAATCATAACGATCACCAAGCAAACTAAATTTGAGCGCGATAAAGCTGATTACGAAGCCAACCAAGTGTGCATTTGGCAAAAGGTAGTACCTAAGAACAAAGGCAAATTTAATAAATCTAAGAAATCCAATACAAACAAAGCTAGCGCCAATAAGTCTATTCTTAAAACCTCTAAAGATAGGGCCCATTCTGGAGCTTCAGATAGCGAACACACATCACATGCAGTTTCTTTTACTCTCTCAGAAAGTGATTTTTGTCCATCTTCTGGAGAAGAAAATACAACTTCCATTGTAATGTCCAACCCCAGCAGAGTGGACAGCTATAGAGCTCCAAAAAACGGGGGAAGACATGAAGAAGTAAAAGGAAAAACATACAGTGGAATGCCATCCAAAAGATTGAAGATTTAGATACGAGAGACTGCAATGTGATTAATATTTCCAAATATGAACTCGCTGCTGTGGAACAATCTGTGTTACATCTGGGACTTTCATTTGCTCCAAATATACATTTCAACCTGTTTTCCACAATGGTGGATATGTATCGGTTCGTACTCAAACTATCCCTCAAACGTTTCTTTTCTTCTAGGGTGGGCCATCAGAGGGATACTTTACCTGATAGGAATAGTGTACCTTTATTTGACATCAATCATGCCCATTCTGTGTTCCTAGAGTTCCGAGATCTGTGTAATCAGCAAGATTTGACGGATCTTCTTAATGAGAATGAGAGTACTTCTGATGATCCTTCTGAATTTTTAGGAGGTCAAGATTCAGGTTTAAAAAGGAAATCTATGTTTAACCCTATATATATGAAGGGACAATTTATTGATACCTTTCAAAAGGCTGTTGAACATGATCTGTCACTCCTAGCTAAAGATATCACAGTGTGGGGCAGTGGGTTTCATAGTCATAGGAAAGATAACCTTACTTTTGAACAGAGGACAGCCATTAAAGCACTATCATCGAACAGATAGATACTGAGTAAAAAAGCGGATAATTGAGGTGCCACTGTTGTCCTAGATAGGGATTATTATGTCTTGGAGGCATTGAGGCAACTGGGAGATCCCGATGTGTCTTGTACCCTGGAGAGTGACCCTGCTGTCTCCTTTCAGAAGGAGTTCGGTGAGTTGCTTGAAGAGGGGGAGATGTTACAGGTTCTCTCTCCCTCCGAGAGGAACTTCCTCATCACTCCAGACCCAATCACACCCATTTTCCATCACCTTCCCAAAATTCATAAGACACTCATTGCACTCCCAGGTAGAACCATTATTTCCAGCATTGGTTCCCTGGGTGAGCATCTTTCACATGTATATAGATCACTTTCTCCAACCACTTGTGCACTCCTTACCTTCATATGTTATGGACACCAAACACATCTTGTCATTACTTGCACCTTTGGATTGGCACACATCCTATTTATGGGTCACCCTGGATGTAGCCTCTCTTTATAACATCATCCAGCACGAGCACGTCATCACGGCCACACGTTTTTTCTCCATTCTCACTCTACACTTTCCCATGCCCACATCACTTTTATTTTGGATAGCATCTGTTTTTCCCTCACACATAATTATTTCTCATTTAATCAGCAATATTATCTCCAAAAACGTGGCACCGCCATGGGGACATCCTTTGCCCCATTTTACGCCAACCTCTTCATGGGGTGGTGAGAGATGTCCCACATGTTTGGAGATACTAACCCTTTTAGGCACAATATAGCGTTTTAAAAAGTGCTATATTGATGACCTGTTGATTATCTGGAGTGGTGGGGAGGTCGAGTTGCTCAAGTTCTTTGATTATCTGGCTGACAACCAATTAAATCTCAAGTTCATGCATAATTACCATATGCATCACATACAGTTTTTAGATCTTAATCTGCATGTGGACAATCAGAAATGCATTTAATCGGATATATTCCGTAAAGAAAATGCAAGGAATTCATTGTTGCATGCGGACAGTTGTCATTCCCGCCCTCTGATCAGAGGTATCCCACAGGGGCAGTTCCTGCGGTTACGCCAGAATTGTTCCTCCGTGGAGGACTTTGTCCGGAGGGCGGAAGATATGAAGGAACGCTTTGTAGCCAGGGATATCTGCATGGGGACCTCACCGGGCTTTTGAATCGGCTTTGAAAACAGACAGAGAGTCTTTGATTGCTATGAATTCTAATGTCTCTGTACAACATAGCCCTGACGATAATTCGGATGTCCCCCTTTTTCATTACAGGATACAGTGACCAAGCCCTAGCTATCAAATCCATCATTAACAAACATTGGGGTACTCTTACTTTAGATCCCCTCATGCAGAAAATTGTGAGTACAGGTCCGCGAGTTGTGTTCCGCAAGGCTCCTACATTGGGCAACACATTGTCACCCAGTATGTTAAGAACTATCAAATCTACATGGTCTATGTCTTTTTCCCCCAAATTAATGGTATCATATAGATGTGGACGGTGCAAAATCTGCCCCAACATGGTCAAGGCTACACATTTCTCGAGCCAAGATGGGACACGCAGATTTAAGATTCAATCTTATCTTTCATGCCAATCTGATTTTGTGGTATATTGTTGACATGCCAATGTACTAAACAGTATGTCGGTTTAACGAGTCGGGTGCTCAAAATTAGGATTCTAGAGCACCTCAGATTGATCCGCAATAAAGATATGCTACACCCTGTGTCAAAACATTTCAATTCATGTCCTTTGTGTTCAGCAGTATCCCTCCAATGTACCTGTAACAGGGGATTTATCCCTGTTCAGGAAATGTGCCTCTAATCCAGCAGTGTGGTGGTTAACTGCTGATAGTCAATTAACCAACACCACCTGGCTGATTAGGTTTGTTAGAAAAGCCTGCCTTTGAGACAGGAAGTGAGATTGTTCCTGAGTCTCACAAGTTGTGGGACTGACCATAGGGACAGACGTCTTGAGCCTACCAGAAGAGGCTGCCAGCAAGACACAGGGGAAAGTACTTCTAAACCTGGATCCTGACATTGCCTTATCGTCCAAAGATGTGGACACCAGAAGAACAAAGAAGCCTTCCCCTACAAGAAACAGATAAGACTTTTCTTTCTAAGACTTTTTGTATATCTGCACATATCAAGATATATCTTTGGGGCTGGGAAACATGCTAATCTAAAGGGAGTTGTGGACTGCATAGGTTTCACTAGAAATACTCCCAAGTGGAACAGAAGCTTTGTTTGCATATGTTTGGATGATTTTCTTGTGTTAAAGAAACAGGCGCAATACAAGCCATATTTCATTTCACCTTAAAAAAGTCTCCATTGCATACCTCTGCACATGTCCTCTTACAGTACCGCATTAGAACAGGTTGCCCTATCCTCCCGTGGAGGAGATAGGGTACAAATTTTGCATCAATGAGAGGCACATTGGATATTTATCCTCAATACATTGCAATCCAACGTACTGAATGTAGACTGGGAATTAAGATGTTTCTTGTGACTATTTTAACCCTGTAGGGTCTAAGTTCCAAGTTTTGTTTAGTTTTAATCTGCTCCCCTTTATAGTTCTTCCAATGTGGTCACCATTAGGGTAATTTCCCTCTTTTCCTTCTTCTTTTTTTCTTTTTTCTTTTCTTTGCTTCCTTTTCCTTTTCCTCCCACCTTCCTCCCCCCCCCTCCTCTCCTTTTCTTTTCTTCTTTCTTTCCTTTGCTCAATGGACCTGGAGACCTACCTATATTTCTTATGCAATATGTTACCAGTTTATGTATCTCTGGTGCATTCAGTCAAAGATTAGGTTAAAGCTCTGTGTCTTTGTTGTAGCAACTTTTCTCTCCCATCTTTTGAAGTGTTACTTAGTTTTTATATACAAGCCTGTGTGTCTTATGCTGTTGTTTTGACATCTCTATGTACTAGAGGTATATCTCTCAATTTAGTCTTTTGGGTATGTATATAACTATATGTATCAGACTTTTTATACACATATTTACATGAAGGATGTCAGTGTTAGTTAACTATTTGCTTACTAACGTACATATACTCCCAGTGAGATACACAGCTGATGCAGGGCCAATTAGCTCTGGTTCGCGGGCTTTTTCATTTTATATGTCGGGTTTCGAAGTCACCTCCCCCACTCCAAGACAAAGCGCTGTTATAGCGTGAAATGCGTAGAGGAGGAGGTGGTGGTGTAGCCTGCCGTTTTTAGTGTGTGCAACTATTTCAATAAAGCCTTTTTGTATTATCATCTGATGTGAAGTGAAGTTTGACTGATTGCTGTAGTGCCGGATTCATCCCCCTATACCTATCCTGTATATATATATATATGTATATATATATATATATATATATATATATATATATATATATATTAGAGAAAAAGAGAAAAGAAGCGCCCGATCCTTGTGTAAAATCAGATGAACAAAGTTTTAATATCTCATGGACAAGACAAATGCACACTTACAATTTGTCTGATAAAATAAAGCATGTTATGGGACCTGCCCATGCACCAACTGAGGACTCCTCGGTCTCTTCTTTGTGTGTGAGTGTCAGTATTGGCTCCAAAAAGGATGTTGCTGTCAGCTGCTGTCTCCAGGGGAGTAATCCTTAGTGTTTGTGAGCACTCAATCTCCACATGCAGCTGCCATTTAGCCTTTCTTCTCACACTTGAAACCGTAAAAAAATCTTCAGGCAA
This sequence comes from Ascaphus truei, assembly GCF_040206685.1. Taxonomy (NCBI): domain Eukaryota; kingdom Metazoa; phylum Chordata; class Amphibia; order Anura; family Ascaphidae; genus Ascaphus; species Ascaphus truei. The sequence continues at coordinate 148,645,207 of NC_134485.1, read as the reverse complement.
GTCCTTGCCTCCTCACGCTGGTGCTGAGAGCTGCCCTGTCACTGTAGGCTCACTGCCAGATATCCCTACGCGTTTCTTCCGACTCTGCGGATTTCATCAGGGGATGGATACCAAATGGAACTTCCTTGTGTTAAATAGTCCCTTTCACCAATAAAAAACGTTTCTCCACAGCTGTGTTTAGTTCCATTATTATCACTGGGCTAATCTATATTACCTGGTGCAATAGCTAAACAATTTGATGCTACTAGAACATATTAAAAAGAAATTGTTATAATTATCTGAACAAAGAAAATACTATTACTAACAAACAATTATTCAATAGGATTAAGTGATAGACACTGATACAGACATGTGATATAAATAACATGCAAAGGCTTATTACTGTTATGCATAATTGCCAGTACATTATAATTGCTATTAATGTATAGATTAGCCCAGTGATAATAATGGAACTAAACACAGCTGTGGAGAAACGTTTTTTATTGGTGAAAGGGACTATTTAACACAAGGAAGTTCCATTTGGTATCCATCCCCTGATGAAATCCGCAGAGTCGGAAGAAACGCGTAGGGATATCTGGCAGTGAGCCTACAGTGACAGGGCAGATCTCAGCACCAGCGTGAGGAGGCAAGGACTTGCCTGAAGATTTTTTTCCGGTTTCAAGTGTGAGAAGAAAGGCTAAATGGCAGCTGCATGTGGAGATTGAGTGCTCACAAACACTAAGGATTACTCCCCTGGAGACAGCAGCTGACAGCAACATCCTTTTTGGAGCCAATACTGACACTCACACACAAAGAAGAGACCGAGGAGTCCTCAGTTGGTGCATGGGCAGGTCCCATAACATGCTTTATTTTATCAGACAAATTGTAAGTGTGCATTTGTCTTGTCCATGAGATATTAAAACTTTGTTCATCTGATTTTACACAAGGATCGGGCGCTTCTTTTCTCTTTTTCTCTAATAGGTACTGTGGGAGTTCGGTGAGCCCAAGAAGAAGCAGCCTGGACCTTTTGCAAATCAACTTATCATGGACACATGTGGACTTAAGTATTTTTAATATTCACTGCATTTATAGGTTCAGAATCGTGTATTGAATTTTTCATTGCCTATCACATGAACCCATTTTTTATATTTGCATTTTTTAGTTAAGTCCCAGTATATATATATATAAGTATATAAGTATATATATATATATTGTGACACAGTAGGCTGTGACAGTGAATGGAGAGATGCTGCTGCCAGATCACTGAGTGTTAATCTCCTCAGACAGAGAAACCACAGCTGCAGCCTAATTAAACAGGGGCTGAACTATCAATGAAACAAGTGCTTTAAAAAGCAGGAAGTTGCTCACACAAGGTGAGCTTGTTTTTCCACAGGAAGGTGGAGAGAACTCTCCCGGCTTGGAAGCCGTAGCAGCTGTTGCTGCTCTGGTCCCCCAGTGCTGCGAGAAGCTAGGCTGCTGGGACCAGCTCGGACCCCAACCCAGGATAAAGATACAGATTGCTGCGAGGCTGGACACAGCCTGCTCCCTGGAACCGTGTTCCTGTTTGCTGTTGGAGCTGCAAAACAGATAAGACTTTATTCTTATTATGCTTATTGGTTATCGTTTGTGTAGCATGTTTTGGGCATGACCAGATTAGCTGGCTGTCCTGTTAGTAAGGGCTCAAGAAGTGAGTTAGTGTCCCTAACGGGACTAGGCTTTAATTTGCAAGAAAGTAGTTTCTTAAAGGGACAGTGCACCCGTACTTATTTTGGTTGTGGCTAATAAACCACTAGTGTTTAAAGTTTCCCATCGTGTCAAGCGTCTTACTGACCCCGCCGCGAGGCCGTCTTGCCACAGGTGGTGTCAGAAGTGGGATACTATGCCTCTGGGGGTCAGTAGATGAAGATGTGTTGAGACACTGAACTCAAGCGAAAAAAAAAATGATTTTTTGCTGAAGCATGGAAGTTACAGCTAGCAAGCGCTGAGTGTAAATTTTGCCCGTTGGGTATGAAAGGATTGCTGTGTAAAGCTAATGCCTTTTGCTGAAGTGAGTGAATTTGCAGCTAGCAAGTGCTGTGAGGTATTGTTTGCACTGTCTGGTAAAAAAAGAAAGTGAAAATGGATTTTTGCAAAGAAGTTGCCCTAAGAAGAACCCAGAAGGTTCAAAGATTGTAAAGCTCGTACAACTTACGTGTGTTGTGCAAAGTCTGCCTTGTCGGGTGTGAAAAAAAACAAAAAAAAAACGGGGTTTTAAAATGGCCGCCGTCATTTGTCAGTTTTGCAATGTACATAACCATACAAAACAGTGTCCCTTCAGGCCATATGATGATTATGATGACGACGCATATGTGGCCCCGAGAAGAGAGACATACCCACAGATGAAAGCTGCAAAAGTGTCCAGTGTGTGTGTGCCCAGTACCACTGATGTCTCTGGAACTAATAAAACAAAGAGAAAGAAGAAAAATAAAAATATTTTTCAAGTCACAGAGGAAGTGACCGAACCACTTGAGCCTGCGATATCAGGACAACAGGCGTCAGCAAGCAACCGAGATGTGCTGCAGACCGGAGTGATGGGCAGAATTGTCACAGGAACGGTGGCAAAGGAATAGGAGGAGCAAAGGGAAGCTGAATCCTTGATCCAGGTAAAAGAGGCCTTAATTTCTGCACTCCAAACTGCCCACCGTGATTATGATGCCTTGCAGGAACAATTGAATAGGGAGCGAGAAGCGAACGCCGAGGTAAAGAGGTGTATACTCCCAGCTATACTTGAGTATGAGGAGTTAAAGAAAACAGAGCATCTCTTACGGAGTGAGTTGGAGGAGCTGAAGACAAGTTTGGATAAGGCCAACACCGCAATTGCTAACATGGAATCAGAGAGAACAAGTCCTGACTGGAGACTATGCTATCAGATGTCCCAGAGAGATGTGCAAAACTTCATCAAAGACTTAGAAGTTTCTCACCAAGAAGCTAGCACGCTCAAAACAGAGCTGGAGCTCTCACGCCAGGAGGGCCACAGTCTAAACACAGAGCTGGGTATGTTGAAGGAAACCCATGAGAATGCCCTGAGGGATTTAGAGACTGTAAAGAAGGAGAATGTAAGTCTGACGCAGAAAAATTCAGACTTGACTGATCAAATCAGTAAAGGTGATAAGAAGCTCCACCAAGCAGGAAAAGTGGAGAAGCAATTGACCCAGGAAAAGCTAGAGGTGCAGGAAGCACTGCAGAATGCAGAGAGGATGCAACATGTCTCCCTGCAGCAGCACACACAGGCAACGCACTTATGGCAGAGCCAGCTGCAAGAGCTACATGCAAGTCTGCAAGCAGCCAAGGAGAAGCAGCGAGTGCTACAGGAACGGCTGAGTACCCAGTATGTCCCCACAGAACAGCATGAGGAACTGAGGGCCACGCTGTACGCCACAAGAGCATCGCTAGGGGCAGAGCTGGGTACTTTGAAGAAAGACAATGAAACGGTCCTAAGGGATATAGAGACTGTGAAAATGGAGAACATAAACCTGAAGCAAGAGGTTTTAAACCTGACTGGTCAGGTCAGTGATGGGACTGAGAAGCTTCACCAAGCGCAGAAAGTGAAGACGCAATTGGCGCAAGAAAAAAATGAAGTACAGGCTGCTCTGCAGAATGCAGAGAAAATGCTGGAAAAAGAATGCCTCGCCCTGGAGCAGCTGAAGATCACGTTGAGCGCCACAAGAGCATCGCTGGAGGCGGAGCTTAGAAGCCAGGTGACTCTGTGTGAGAGGGAACATGAGAAGGTCCAAAGACTGGAGCAAAGAGCTGGAGAAGCAGAGAGGCAACTCCATCTCCATGAGTCAGTATGCCAAGGAGAAAGAAGCCTGGAAGACAGAAGCAACAGCGATACTGGCGACAAGAACTGCAGAGCTCAAAAAGATGGAGGAGGCGTTAATGCAAACCCAGAGTAAGCACCGGGAAGAGGTGAAGGCCCTGAGAGGGGACTGGCAGCATCAGATTGAAGAGCTGCAAACGCAGATGGCTGAGCACGAGATGCAGTGCGTCAAGACGGAGGAGGTGTCTGTCCGTCAGGTGGCCTGCCTGATGTTGCACCATGAAACTGAGATGGCTGATATCTACAAGCGGCTGGACTACACGACCAATGAGGGGGCCTGGCTACAGCTGGAGCTAGACAAGGTCCGGGAGGAGCACCAGCAGCTGAAGGTCCAGAATAAAGAAAGAGAGACAGATTTAAGCCTTGCTCTGAGTCTGCTAGGAGACGTAGAATCGCGACTCAATTCTAACGAAGATGAACTAGCAGCCGCACTGCTAGTGAGTGAAAGAAGAATGGCAGGACTGCTTCAAGACCTGAGGAAGGACCTGGAGTCTGAGCGGGCTGGCCGCAGGATGGCGGAGAAACAAAAGTGTGACCTAGGCAAGGAGCTCGAGTCTCTAAAATCTGAGCGGGACGCTACGTTGGACTCTACTGCTGCCCAGCAGGAGGTTTCTCAGATGAAGCTGGAGGAAAAGCTTACAAGCCCAAGACAGACGTTTGGGTCACTGAAGCAGTCCAAGGAAAAGATGGCGGTAGAGATAAAGTCAAAGGATGATGAAGGGGAGGCTGCACTGGAACATGTTTTACCAGAGCCCGCTGTCTATGCAGACTATCTCTTAAGTTATCTTCAAAACCCTGCTGTTCTCACAGAAGAACAAAAAGCGGATATGACACAAATTGAAGACATGCTGATTAAAGAATTTATAGGTCAGCATCTGATTCTTATAGTCGGCTGTCTAGATACCAGTGAAGAAGGAGGCAGGAAACGCCTTCTTGCTGTCCTACAAGAGATGCTTGTAATACCTAATACACCAACTTCCCTTATAACGTGTCTAGTGGAATTATTGCTCCGTATTGTTAAAGATGATGACCGGAGAATTCAGAGCTGCGAGAGCCAATTGTTAGCGTGGATATACCAGCGGATGCCGCGAAATCAAGGAAATTACAGTTAAAGATTGCAGATTTAAGAGTGCAGCTTAACGAAGCCAAACAAGCCTTGGAGGACTCCATAGTTTTACAAGATTTCAGTCTTGCATCTGAATTAAAGGAGATAGTGAGGTACCAGTCCTCAGGCCCAGATGGCCTGGTAATTACCCCAAAAAGAAAATGCCTAAATTGGAAGGCAAGAAAAAAAAAGGGGGGGAGGGAAGGGCCGACGTCAGACATTGGCGACAAAGATGCTGGTGCACGGGAATGGTGCACGGGCCGCTCCACAGGACAATGTTTCGCTGGGGAGAGGGATATGTGACACAGTAGGCTGTGACAGTGAATGGAGAGATGCTGCAGCCAGATCACTGAGTGTTAATCTCCTCAGACAGAGAAAGCACAGCTGCAGCCTAATTAAACAGGGGCTGAACTATCAGTGAAACAAGTGCTTTAAAAAGCAGGAAGTTGCTCACACAAGGTGAGCTTGTTTTTCCACAGGAAGGTGGAGAGAACTCTCCCGGCTTGGAAGCCGTAGCAGCTGTTGCTGCTCTGGTCCCCCAGTGCTGCGAGGAGCTAGGCTGCTGGGACCAGCTGGGACCCCACCCAGGATAAAGATACAGATTGCTGCGAGGCTGGACACAGCCTGCTCCCTGGAACCGTGTTCCTGTTTGCTGTTGGAGCTGCAAAACAGATAAGACTTTATTCTTATTATGCTTATTGGTTATCGTTTGTGTAGCATGTTTTGGGCATGACCAGATTAGCTGGCTGTCCTATTAGTAAGGGCTCAAGAAGTGAGTTAGTGTCCCTAACGGGACTAGGCTTTAATTTGCAAGAAAGTAGTTTCTTAAAGGGACAGTGCACCCGTACTTATTTTGGTTGTGGCTAATAAACCACTAGTGTTTAAAGTTTCCCATCGTGTCAAGCGTCTTACTGACCCCGCCGCGAGGCCGTCTTGCCACAATATATATATATATATATATATATATATATATATATATATATATATATATAATCCACAGAAGCAGCCGGCACTTCACTTGCAAGTAAAAAAAATTGGGTGCTTGTCCCATAAAGTAATAATAAACCATACGATACCGTTTGAAGCACGAGATCAGGAGACAGCACTCTGGTAAGTTTGATCACAAGTTTTTGTATTGAAAAAGACATATAAACCGATGTTTCGGTCCCCAAGCACCACCTTGAGAAAGGTCCCACTGGGGGACCGAAACGTCGGTTTATGTGTCTTTTTCAATACAAAAGCTTGTGATCAAACTTACCAAAGTGCTGTCTCCTGATCTCGTGCTTCAAACGGTATCGTATGGTATATATATATATATATATATATATATATATATATATATATATATATATATATATATATATATATATATATATTGTGACAGAAACCAGGGGATGGTTATAAATTCCGTATATAGGGCTCTCAGGATACTGAACAGTTTCTATCCTGTTTGGCCTGGGAGTGCAGCCTTATAATACATACACTCCATCCCACAGTTTGGCAAGCGCTGGAGGGATGAGAGATCCAGACCAGAGTTTGTCTGCTGCCTGTTTTCTGTCACCTGTCATGCTAATTAGGAATCAGGTATGAAAGACTGATTTCCTGTTTGCTCTTCCCTCTCTCCAAGAGCCTGGAGGCTGGAAGGCTGCTGAACTACAGAGGGGAGAAGCCTCTTCCCCAAACAGGTTCAATCTTTCTGTTCATTTGTATAAGACTGCAAAAGTACCTTGTTTTGTTGTTGGAAGTGGAAAAGCCACTTCCAACCCTGAGTCAGGGATATCTAAGTTAAGTTATCGCTCAGGTGAGCAGCTTTTGTTTTTGATCTGTTTTCTGTTGTACTGTATGCACTGTGGCAGTCTCAGTGCCTGGGACTGAATAAACCAGGCATAGTCTGTTTAAAGGAACAGTACGTGACGCCTCATCATTTAACCTACCCTAAAAGACCGTGTTCTAACAGTCCCGGACAAACGACGGAGCCCCAGAGTAAGCTGTTTGTCACAATATATATATATATATATATATATATATATATATATATATATATATATATATATATATATATATAAATAAATGTAAATACAACTGTATGCTCATCTGCATGTCTTAGGCAGGTCTACAACCCCGCCTTTCACCATTATCACCCAGCACACAGCACTTCCACTGCAGCAAGGGTTTCTGGGGAATGACATGCAAATGAGCACACAGTGCCACTTTTTGCTTCAAAAACCATTTTTAACATGGTTCCCTATATATATATATATATATATATATATATATATATATATATATATATATATATATATATAATATATATAAAAATATATATATACACAGAGGAGGGTTTTTGTCACTTTTTTAACTCACCATAACTTAACTAAGTATGGTAAACCCCATCCTCATTGCTTCATTGCATAGCCGGTTAACCAACCCAACACTGATGAGACCCATTAAGGTCGAAACAGCTGAGACTGTGTCCCCTTGGCCTTGAGTCATTGTCCCTTCGGGGACTAAAGACTCCTGCTGCTTTGGGGGAGGGCACGCCATCTCGAGCTGAGAGGAGTGATCCTGAGCGAGCGGTTCTGAGCGAGCAGATGCGGAAGTGAGGGGCCGGCACCTTTGCCCTGGGACATCGCCTTTACTGGCTAAAGTCCCTTGCTGCTTTTGGGGTGCCGCACCTGAGCTTGGGAGAGCAGAGATGATGTCGCAAGCTGGAATGCGCAATTCCATTTGTTTCCTGATCGAGGAGACCGAGAGATGTCGAGTGAACCTGCAGTGGATAGTGGAGAAGGTGCTGAAGCAATTGATTGGTCTGAATGCTGAGAGGATCTTCTGCCTTCAGGATTTCCCTGCTCAAGCGATTTCTACACCAAGACAAATTTCCTTAGCCAATTCCAATCAGGATTTCGCCCCAAATACTCCACCGTAACTACCCTGCTAAAAGTTTGCAATGAAATCCAGTGTGGAATGGAACGGGGACAACTCACTGGTGCAGTATTCCTAGATTTTGCAAAGGCTTTTGACACAGTCGATCATGCTATCCTGCTTAACAAACTCCAGAGCTCTGGAATAGGGAAACATGCTTTAAACTGGTTTCAGTCCTACCTATCAGGAAGATCCCAACATGTGTCCATTTCAGGCTCTAACTCCAACCCCCTGGATATCACCTGTGGTGTCCCGCAAGGCTCTGTTCTGGGGCCCGTACTCTTCTCAGTGTTCATTAATGATCTTCCCACAGCTTGTAAGGAAGCCTCAATACACATGTATGCAGATGACACAATCCTATATGCACACAGCCATAGCCTCTCTGACCTTCAACATATAATTCAGTCTGACTTTTTGAGACTCGAAAACTGGATTTCCCAAAACAAACTGTTTTTAAACACTGACAAGACGGTAACAATGGTATTTGGGACCAAGACTAAATTTGTAAAGCTTCCAGTGACTGAGCTCCTGATTCGAACCAACGCTAACACCACCCTAACACCTGTCACTAGTTTTAAATACCTGGGCTTATGGTTTGACTCCCACTTAACATTCGGGATGCACATTGATACCCTGACAACCAAGACCTATGCCAAACTAGGGGTACTTTACAGGAACAAATCCTCCCTAAGTCTCCTGGTCAGAAAGCGAATCGCACAGCAGATGCTAATGCCAATTATTGACTATGGAGACATAGTATATGGCTCGGCTCCTCAAACCCACCTTAGCAAACTTGACACCCTCTACAATTCAATTTGTCGTTTTGTTCTCCAATGCAACTACAACACACATCACTGCGAAATGCTCAAAGAACTAGATTGGTCAACACTAGAGTCTAGGTGCAAAGTTCACCTTTCCTGTCTTGCCTTTAAATTCTTCATGGGCAAGCTACCCAGCTACCTGAACAAGCTCCTCACCCCTACCACCTGCAGCACTTATCACCTGAGATCAGACTCCAAAAGACTATTCATGGTCCCAAGGCTCAACAAAGTATCCGGATGTTCCTCCTTTTCCTTCCGTGCACCCCAAAACTGGAACAACCTACCAGAGACTCTCACATCCACCACCAGTTTAAGTTATTTCAAATCTAAGGCTGTCTCACATTTTAACCTGATCTGTAACTGTTTCATACGCTCATAATATACATTTTCTTTAACTGTGCATGCAATGTCTTGTATATAATGTATACCCTGTTCATTTATGTAACTGTACTTGTAACCATGTACTATTTGTTTTACTCTGTGCCCAGGACATACTTGAAAACGAGAGGTAACTCTCAATGTATTACTTCCTGGTAAAATATTTTATAAATAAATAAATAAATTATGACCTGACCTGCTTTCAAGAAGCGGATGTTTGGTGCACGTTTGAAAAATGCAAGGAGAAGTCTGGTGACCCGATGTTACACGGCAACAAGGTAATTCCAAGTTTTATGCTGGAGGAGAGACCACTTGTACTTCACATGTACAATCCGTATGCAAGGAAAGAGGAGATTGTGTGTTTTTTTAAACGGTATTGTGAAATGATCAGAGGAGGTGAAGAACTTAAAAACCCGTATGGCATGTTCAACGGAAAGAGACGTTTCTGGGTACGGTTCAGATGGGATCCATCATGTGCGGGAGGAGTGACACACCCACCGGCCATGTTCAATATCAGAGGAGACAGAGGATTTTTGTTTTACCCGGGACAGCCTCTATATTGCAGGCATTGCCACACTTATGGACATACAAAGGAGGGTTGCACGAGAACGGGAATTGTGTGCCGTAATTGCGGGGAAGATGGACATAGTGCAGCCAACTGTGGAGTCCCTAAGAGATGCCATCTTTGCGGAGAGGAAGGACACTTGGCACGGCAGTGCACTAAAAGGACATATGCCCAGGCAGCAAAAGGGGACAGTGTGCTAGAAGAAGAGGAAGAAGAAGAGGAAGAGACAGTTGAGGGTCAGGGATTTAGTGAGATGGAGAGTTTCCAAGAGGGAGGGCTTGATCCTGCTATAACAGCAATGTATGAGGAGAATTTAAGAAGAGAAGAAATGGTAGAGAGTGGCCCAATAGAGGGGGAGGTGGAAGTGGAAATAATGGATACGACCGGACCCAAGAAAGGGGCGCAAAAACGTAGTTTACAAAGTGACAATGTTTGTACAGTTGAAGGGGAGGGGAAGAGTGAGCAACGGCAAGATAGGGTGATGACGTCAAAGGTTTGTGCTCTGGATTCGGCCACTATTGACGGAGAGCGGAGAAGAGGAACAGACCGTGAATATAGGAAAAGAGAAAAATAAGAAGTTAGATAGGGAAGCGCAAGAAACAGAGGAGAAGGCAGGCCCTGGTGGAGCGAGTGGAAAAGGCAAAGAGGGAAAGAGTAAGTGTAAAGGTGTTGTTGTTAGTGGAAGCGAAAACGAGTCTTCGCAAGGGATAGAAACAAAGGAAGATAATGATAGCCAAAGTAAAGTGGAGCCTAGAGAGAAGGGTGTAGAGGGTAAAGTTGGAAAAGTATCAGGGAATGTAACCCTAAAAGAGAAAATGGAACATTTTGACAACGCAGTGGGAGATGTTCTGTTTTGGGTGGGTATTTTCCGGAAGCAGCATGGGGGTAGTAGTGATGAACAGATAATAGAAAGATTGGAAAAAATGATGTACCAAAGAAAACAGCTGACAAAAGAACAATATGAAGAATTAAAAAAGGAGCATGTACAGTGGGTTAAAATAAAAGAGGCTAGGGGAGAGGTGAGGGAGAAGGAGTGTAGTGAGAGTAATAGCTTGTCCTCACAAAAAAGTCAGATAAGCGGGGAGGGAACTAAAATACGGAGAAGTGTAACTGGAGTAAGTGGGAACGAAAGTGAAGAAAAGGCAGGCAAAAAAGGGATTCTACAGGTAAAAGAGGCAAATTCTGTGGGAGATAGTAAGGGAAAAGCACCCAGGGAAAGGATGAAGTAGGGCTTACAAAGGAAGAGGTTTTGCACAAACAACTTGCGAGGGGATTTGGGCTAAAGTATTGGGACGTGAAAGAGGCAAGGGACTCGTATGAATATAATGTGAGGTCTGGATTCCAGATAGAGAAAAGTAAGAGAGGTTTGGAACGTATGGAGGAAGAATTAAAACAGATGATCACATTACTTGACAATGGAGAAATTGTTTTTTTTACATGAAAGAATCTTGAAGTATATGGTTCTTATCTTTGTATGATGTTTGGTTATAGGGTTTTTTCGGAAAGTTATGTTTTTTTCTCCTTCTGAAAAGTTTATCTTTGTGTTTATATATATTTGAAATTAAAAAAAAAAAAGAAACGGCTGTCTGTGGGTGGGTTTTCTGGCTATGTATCTTAACCCTAGCTGTGCTCAAAGCTGTGACCATGCAACAAGCTTAAGCCTATAGGGAACCATGTTAAAAATGGTTTTTGAAGCATAAAGTTGCACTGTGTGCTCATTTGCATGTCATTTCCCAGAATCCCTTGCTGCAGTGGAAGTGCTGTGTGCTGGGTGATAATGGTGAAAGGTGGGGTTGCAGACCTGCCTAAGACATGCAAATGAGCATACAGTTGTATTTCAATTTGCTATATGCTTTGCTGTGGAGGGTTTTTGTCACTTTTTGTACTCACCATAACTTAACTAAGTATGGTAAACCCCATCCTCATTGCTTTATTGATTAGCCAGTTAACTAACCCCACACTGATGAGACCCATTAAGGTCGAAATGGCTGTCTGTGGGTGGGTTTTCTGGCTATGTATCTTAACCCTGGCTGTGCTCAAAGCTGTGACCATGCAGCAAGCTTAAGCCTATAGGGAACCATGTTAAAAATGTTTTTTGAAGCAAAAAGTGGCAGTGTGCTCATTTGCATGTCATTACCCAGAATCCCTTGCTGCAGTGGAAATGCTGTGTGCTGGGTGATAATGGTGAAAGGCGGGGTTGCAGACCTGCTTAAGACATGCAAATGAGCATACAGTTGTATTTCAATTTGATATATATATATACAGTGTTCGACAAACCTATACATTTACTCGCCCCGGGCGAGTGGATTTAACCCCCGGGCGAGTAAATATTGGCCCAAGCAGCACATGTTTGGTACTAGGTGGCGAGTAGATTTTTTTGTGTGGCGAGTAGATTTTTTGGTGATTTGTCAACCACTGTGTGTGTGTGTGTATATATATATATATATATATATATATATATATATATATATATATATATATATATTGTGGAAGAATGCCCTAGGCCCAGAAAAAAGAGAAAGGGGGAGGGGGAAAAAACATAGAGTAGAAGCCGCATTGGTGAAACGTTGGGTGATTACTGATCGGCACTAACGCAGCTAGAGGCTAGAGGTGGAGAGAGACCCAGCTAAGGAGCCTTTGGAAGTAGAACAGCTCCGGATCGAGTGAACAGAGCCAATGAGATCTCGCGAGATTGGGATTAGAGCACCTGACGCGGAAGTGTGCGGCGATCAGGGAGATCAGACGCCGGTACACGGAGCAGGACAGTCTACAACGGATCCCCAATATTAGGTTTATATAACCGGACAGCAGCGGGTCGGGGCACAAACTGAGTGTGAGAGACTCAGTTTGATTACAATCTCTCCAACTGCCCATTTTAACACTCACAAAGTGTGAGTATATTACCTACTGTATATGTTTATGGGACTTTAGTATTTTAATAAAACTGTGTTACACTATATATGTCTCTTATCTATCTTCACCCTTACATGGTATTCATCTTAAATTGAGAATAAACCCAATCAAGAAGGAAAGTTACGAAAAGTGTGAAAAAAGAAAAGCAGCCATCCGAATTCAAGCAGAGGAGACAACAGAGTTCCAGATCCCATTTATGTGGATAAATGCTTATATTCACCATTAAAGGGTGAGTGTATCTCTCACCGTCCGTATATGACACGTATTAAGACATACTGTACTACTCTATGTTTTTTCCCCCTCCCCCTTTCTCTTTTTTCTGCGCCTAGGTCATTCTTCCACAATTCTCTCTTCCCAGCATTTTTGGGGTCGTGGACCTTGTTGGCTGCATTTATTAGGGAAAGGTATTTTAGGGTACACCTCTCTTTAAATATATAAATTGGTTAATATTGTATGCTTATTGTATCAATTTATTTTTATATTACACTGTTGTTATTCACACATAGGAAAGTCAATCCGCGCTCATGCTTCCTAGAAGAAATCTTGTAGTAGATCCCCTCTCCCCTCTTGCTGCTGCTGTGATGTGGAGGCGCCCCTCCTCCACTGCTAACTTCCGTGGAAAGACTCCGACGTCAAAAGGTAATGAAAGAGACACAGAAGCGCACCAAGGGTTAAGAGGATGTATTAAGCATTAAGTAAAATAAAACATAAAAACTTACACATCATAATAAAATTCCAGTAGCGGTCAGTACATGTTGCCTGGTCTTTGCAGTTCAGTCCCGCGCGCTGGGGCTGACTTGCCCGGCAGTGCTCAGGTCTTTCTTCTGGGTTGCAGCTAATGCAGGACCCGGATTGAGATGTCCTCCAGTTGCCTGTATCTTCTTTATCTTCTATCTTCTTGTTGTAATCCAAAAAGCCCCATGGTAGATCCCAACCGATGTTGTCTCGTCGTCTTCTTGGGCACAAATGAGGCGTCACGGCCTTAAATAGGGCTTGTGATGTCACATTTAGCCTCAAAATGGTTAACAGCCACCTGATTGGCTGTTAAAACCATGTTCCGACTTAAAAATTTTTTTGACATGACGTCACTTAAAGGGAATGATGCCAGCCAATCAGAATGGCTGTGCTTAATTTGCCTTTAAGATGACGTCACTAAATCCAAGATGGCCGGTGTCACAAGGTATTTCAGCCAATCAGAGTGTGGAATTGGTTCCCACGATCTGATTGGCTGAAATACCATGTGACGCCGGCTTTGTGACGTCATCTTAAAGGCAAATGAAGTACAGCCATTCTGATTGGCTGGAATGATTCCCTTTAAGTGACGTCATGTCAAAAAAAAATTAAAGTTGGAACATGGTTTTTACAGCCAATCAGGTGGCTGTTAACCATTTTGAGGCTAAATGTGACGTCACAAGCCCTATTTAAGGCCGTGATGCCTCATTTGAGCCCAAGAAGACGACGAGACAACATTGGTTGGGATTTAACATGGGGTTTTTTGGATTGACAGATGAAGAAAGAAGATAAAGAAGATCAATAAATGGTTACAGATGAAGATAGAAGAAGGTGATTAAAGAAAGAAATAAGAAGATTTGGGTACCTGATCCGGATCTTCATGGCGGATGGCATCGGATGCTGTTGGAGGGCTTCAAGGTACGTGAGCTTCCTGTTACCCCGGGAGTCGGAGGGCCACCACTTCTAATGGTAAGTAATATATTGAATGTTTGTAAATGTCTCTTTTTACAGGCTTATTCTTTGGATGTGTTTTTTGATTTTTTGGGGGAGGCACATTGACTGATAATATATTAATCTGTACCACTTTAGGGTACAGATTAATACATTATTATGACAATATTTGGGGGGCAATTCTCGCTTGGTATTGCTGTTACTTTTTTTCATTTCAGTTTATTATGTGGATGTGATTGTTTGTTTGTTCATGCTTAATTCTAATAAAAGGTTTGTGATTGGTGTTCGTTTGTAGTTAATGTTATATTATGTTAGCTAATGCTTTTTATGGTTAGTTCAGATATTGTTAGAATTTCTTTCTTTGTATTTTACTGTTTAAATTCAATAATGTTGTAGTAATTCATTGTTTGGATTGGTTAGTGTTACTATTCATTTTGAGTTGGTTTAGGAATTAATTGGTTTGATTGGTTAATGGTTTAATTAATTCATTGTTGATGTTGTTATTGCGTGTCTTGTGTGTCTTGTGTTTTAATGTATTGTAATTAGGGTGCCCATTGAGTGCTATAGAGGCTTATCATGCCAAATTATTATTATATGGGTATGATGTACCACTATACTACTCAATGGGTATAGGGTTGGTATAGTCAGTCAGGGTGGGTGCTAAGGCTTCACGGATGGGTGAAGGGGGTATTAGCCCTAAGGATGGGTGTCTAGGCCTTGCGGGTGGGTAGCGGTTAGGTTAACCCTTTTATTACCTTAGCGGTATTAACCACTAAGGTATTGAAGGGGTTAAATCCCGACGCAACCCCCCTGCAAGGCCTAAACAGCCACTAAGGGCCAAATTCCCCCTTCACCCATCCTTGCTAGCCACAGTAAGCATGGCATGGGTTTTTAACCCCTTCATTGCCTTAGCGGTCAGCCGCTAAGGTAATGAAGTTGCTGTAAATGCATTTTTCCTGCATCAGATGCATGCCGGGGGGGTCCGTAGCTGCTATTAATGGCTATCAGCTCCGGAGGCCCCCGGCATCAATCCGAGGCAGGAAAAGGGTCTGATTTTTTCTAAGTCCCGACACATCGCAGCTCATCGAGGCCATCTCCCCACCAATTTACCTAAACTTTGAGGTGGACTGGATTTGGGGAGAAGATTGCCTTTTAGGGCTGCGATAGGCCGCAACAGCCGACTCGCGGGTATCTAAATCGCGCTAGTTTATGATCCTCCCGAAAATGGTCGATAAGCGGCTGATCGCCGCTCAATTGGCAATTTTCTTTTGATCATAAAATTTTGCGTCGATACATGCCGTTATCGAGCACTTATCGAGGCTTTCTGAATACGAGCAGCCATTTTGGTCGATAAGTGCTCGATAAGGGCCTTATCAAGGCTTTCTGAATGAGGCCCTAAATGCTTACCCCTTTCTTTCCATTTCCTCCCCTACCTGTCTATTTAGCCACATTGGTTTAGACTTGTTTCTTTTATATTTAATACCCAATGGTATAGACTGATAAGTGTGCTTTTCTAACAATGTTTTAAAGACTGCACATTTATCTTCCACATTTTTCCTGCAAAGCCCAATGTATTCCTTGTAAGTTTTCCTCAGTTTATTAAAATCTACCTTTCTAAAATGTAAAGTCTTTGTTGAACCCCTATAGTATGGTTTTATAGTGTGGTATTTCAAATGAGACCATGTTATGATCACTGTTTCCCAAATGTTCCCTGACTTGAATATGTGTTATTCTTTCTACATTGTTTGAAATGACCAAATCCAGTAATGCCCTTCCCCTAGTTTGTTCCTCAATTATTTGGGTCATGTAATTGTCTTTTAGCACCCCCAAAAACCTGTTTCCTTTTGATGTAATGATAATCTCATTGTTCCAGTTTATATCAAGATAGTTAAAATCACCCATTATGCAAACATAACCTAGTTTGATGCCTTCTCTATTTGTAAAAGTATTTAGGCTTTCTTAATCTCACAGATATTTTGTGGTTTATAGCATATACTTACAAACATTTTCTTTGTAATTTTACCTCCACTGCTAATTTCTATCTACAACGTCTCTACATGTTCATCATTCCCTTCATAAACATCTTCCCTTATAATAGGTTTTAGATCCGGTTTAACATATAACCCACATAACCCATATATACCCGACATCCTCTTCTATTTGCTCAATCCTTCCGAAAAACAGTGTAACACTCTGAATTAACTGCCCAGTCATGAGTGTCATCCCCCCATGTTTCAGTAATGCCTATGCTATCATACTGCTTCCTTTTAATGTCGCTATTAATTCAAGCTCTCCAATTTTATCTGTCAGGCTTCAAGTATGGATTTTAGGTTATTTGTAGTCTGTGCCAATATCTTATCTGCTCCTACCTTTCTACTCCAATTGAATTTAATCTTTAGACATTTTCTAGTATTATCTATATTTAACATGGGTATCTCCCGGCTTGCCAAACTCCCACTTGCCCCCATTCTACCTCTATAACCCCTAGCTATTTCCCCATTTCTATCTACTCTGTATAGTTTATTATCTGTTTCTTCTCCCTGCCCCTTCCTTCCTAGTTTAAGATCTCCTCCAACCTTTTAAATATCCTCCCCCTAGCACAGACAATCCCTCTATATTGAGGTGCAATCCATCCAGACAATAAAGATAGCACATCTCAGAAAAGGAATCCTAGTACTCTAAAAAAAAAAACAATCCCTCCTTCCTACATCACTTTCTTAGACATGCACTGTATGTTTTTTTACACTGGTACTTTAGTAATTGGCTTTTTTATTGTTAAATCTGACATTCAATTTGGCTTGTTACTCTACTGGAATAATACCTGCATTAATCCAATTTTAAAATTCTAATAAAAATCTCCCCTCAGAGAAAAATTCCCAAACAAACGCATTTTTTTTTTTTTACAAAGTTTGAAAACTTTTATAACAACCTTTACAGACTGTATGGAAAAGGGAACACAAAAACTGTTAAAGTTCTTAAAATGGTATGAGAAGTCCAGAAAGGGATCTGAGACTCAAAGAGTGCACTGACAAACAAATGTAAAAATATTGTTTCTTTCTTTACAAGTATATTTCCCTTTGTTCAGATGTCCATATAAAGCATACACATGTAGGGCTAGTTTTTTTATGAAGATAACGCCTACCTGGTTGTTTCTCTATGAAAATATGTAGCAACCAGAAGAAAATGGCACCCAGAGTTCCTTCTAAAACCCTTTGGTTTATAAACTTGGCCCATTTCAATAGACAGTATTTGAATAGTCAGGAAACTCACATGCTGCAGATCAAGGGTGCGCAAACTTCTTGAGCTGCGCCCCCCTGCCTGGGAGCCGCAGGGTTTGTGCCCCCCCCCCTCTCAATGACTCGGCATCAAATGACGTCGCGTCGTTTGACGTACGCAGCCATGGAGACGCAGAGAGCAGGTAAGTGAGTTACAGAGGCCTTACGCCTCCCCCGGCATTTAATTTAAATACCATGCGGAAGAGCGTGGGGCCTCTGCAACCGCCCGTGCCCCACCTACAAATTCTCCCGCCCCCCTGGGGGGCACCGCTGTTGTAGATCCCTGACTGGAATTTTTTTTCGATCATCTGAGGGAATCCTCCGGTGTGCGAACCCACCAGGTTTTGGAACAATTGGTAGAAACCGAGAAAATGTGACGCACCACCAATGGCAATGAGAGAGGGTGACTTCCATAAAAAAATAAAATATTTATTCAGTCATGAAAAAAAACTGAGGCACACAAACCACCCACATGTTTTGCGCCAAGCCATAAAGTGCTCAGCGTGAAACATGTAAATGGTTTGCTGTGCCTCCGTTTTTTTAATGACTGAATTAATATATATTTTTTTTTTATGGAAGTCACCCTCTCTCCACTCATTGCCATTGGTGGTTGCGCCACATTTTTTCGTTTTCTACCTAAAGTTCTTAAAATTAATGTTATCGGTCCAGTGTGTATGCATCTTCAGCAACTGAAACATCACAAATACCCCTTTTCAGTACTACTGATTTTATTATTGCAACAGGTAAACTCATAAACCGTCACTTCACTTTATCAAGCAATTTGTGACATTAATTTAGTTTGGTCTATGCATTAAGTCAAAAGTGGTGCAATTCTAGGGGAAAACTGTATACATCTGGAGATATTTCTCCCCTCCCCCCCATCAATAATGTGCTATAGCCCCAAGTCTGCACCATGTACGAAAAGTCCCATTCAAGTCTGCTACTGCAGTTTATGGAATAAGCCTCATAGACCTGAAAGTTTTAAGGAGGCAGCTTCCCCATCCCTTCCTACTTTTTATATAGTATACTGTACCAACAACTAACACATTGTACAATAGTTATTGTTTGTTTCTATCTGACATTTGTCCAATGGTTCTGCAACAGTGTGGGGTCTGCAATAAGCAGACTACATTAATGCCATGTAACATAAAAGCAGAGCATAAAAGCATAAAAACATATTTTTAAAAAGAAGTGAGAGTTATCCACATGCAACATGCTACCTTCACACATCCCTCAGGGCTATGACTATGTAATCCTTCAGTGTCTGTCAAATCAATAAGAAACATAGCTAACAATGCATTTGAGCTCTATCCCAGCTCATGTCTCAGGTAATAAAAGAAGACTGTAAAATCGAGTAAGGCTTTTATTGAGTCACAATTTCTCTACAATACATAAGGCAACTTATACAGACGGCAATATACACAAAAAAAGTAATGTTTGTAGAGTGATGGCACTAGGGAGCTTAGACTACAACTACTTTGTATTCCCAAACCTAAACTTTCACTTTGGAGTGAAATAAATGATATTTAAAAGCGTCTCTCCATAAATGTTTTTGAAGCATAAATAAAGCTTAAACCTTTTTTAAAAACTGTGCATGGACATTCCAAAGAATGAGTCTCTCTTAAAATCTGACAATTTAACACTGATTTTCTTTTCGATCACTGATAATACTTAATGTAAAAGTATCTGATGTAAAACTGGGATAACCGTTGCAACTGGAAAAAAACATTTTAATACCATCATGATGTGAAAACAAAGAAATGTAACAAGAATATTACATGGACAGTCTCTCCTAAGATCAAAGTAATTTAATGGCAGTGGTATGCATTTAATAGGCTACAGTATGTAATTGGTGTCACTTTTTTAAATAAAGTTACACTTTTATTACAAATAGTATTTATATTTCCTTATAATAAGCAAATGCTTTGCAGAGTTGTTACAATCTGTATGTATTATCCTTAGTAAAAAGACTGTGGATCCTAAAATGTGGCTTTTTCTGTTCTTTTATACAAAATAAATAAAACATTCATTATGATGCCATAAATAGCTAAACAGATAAAAAGCATGAATTTCATAACAGAAAGCAAAACATGTTCTTTTTCACAGCAAACAAAAAAAAATATTTCATGGTGATAACATCTTTCTAAAGAAGCTAATTACATTGATAAATTGTTTCAATCTCTTTTTTTATTTGTATTTGTTGATTGCTACAACCCAGTGTACTTCTGCGTTGCCCCAAAGGCGGACAGCCTGATGGGGCTCCCCAAGAGCTGCTCCCCTCTGCACAGGACCAGCGTGCTAAGGGTTAACATTTTCTTATACTTTGTGGAACATCAACCCCACCCACTGGAATGTTAATGAGCCTAGAAGACACAAAGAACTGTTTGTTCACAGCTGTATTGAATCTCAACCATCCCAGTGTATATCTGCATTGCCCCAAAGGCGGATAGCCTGATGGGGCTCCCCAAGAGCTGCCCCCCTCTACACAGGACCAGCGTGCAAAGGGTTAACAGTTGCTTATACTTTGTGGAACGTTAACCCTACCCACTGGAATGTTACAAGCCCTTTATCCCCTGTACCAAATTTTCCAACTCTACAGTATCTGTCCATGAAATTTTTGTGAATTGACTGTATAACCCTCTTCTTTTAATGTAACCATGTATTTTTTATAATTCTGTGCCAGGACATTCTTGAAAACGAGAGGTAACTCTCAATTTATTACTTCCTGGTAAAACATTTTTATAAATAAATTGTAAAACCAGACAGATTGAAAACTAGAGTAACTGTGTCATTTACAAAACAGGAAACCAATATATGAATCTATGGAATACAGATAAAAATTAAAAGGTAATAAAAATGCTAGAATTATACTAATATTAAATAAAAGCACGCCATGTGCTATTGTTATATGTAATTCCAATCTTTTCAAATGCTTCATCATAACATTGGATACATTAAAATAAGGAGTAAGAAAAATAAATACTGACTCAATCTTATTACCTCTTCCCTCCACAAGAATAGAAGATGGTATGCAAACAATTACTGACAGAGTTCATAAAATTAATCCATTCTTCGACTGTTTATTTCATTTACCGCTGTGTTTATTTTATCTGTTTTATATTCGCAATTTTTTTTAAACGAACGGTGTCATGGAGATGTCCAATTTTTATAGGGTAGGTTGTTCAAATCACTGTTAAGCAAGTAAAACAATGTCAGTTTTTATCATATTTTCCTTTTGTTATTATCTCCTTTCCTCTCTGATAATACTGCATATAGCAGGATATTTTGCGTGTGGTTTTTTTTCTTTCTGGAACTTCATATTAAATTTCTGAGTGAGAAAGTCCGTTGCGGTTTTCTTCATTCTGGTGTATTGGCAAGACAGAAATATTAAATGATGGCATAGAAGCTAACTCACACGCTGTCTCTGCTTTCATTCCATGGTTTGGTGTGAGACTAAAATAATGCAGTCATTGCAGAAGCAACTTGAAACGATTGAAAAGATCAATCCCTATGTATTTCAACTATGGGGGCAAGTTTTAAAAATGGTATAGCTATCATATTGGAACATAAAAACAGCACTAGACTTACCAGAAAAGGAAAAACTGCCATCAAAAAAATATGTTTTTTCTTGCTTTATAAATCTGCTTTTTTAAACGGTGGACACTTTCACTGGTATATTGATATCATCACCATCTTCATCTCATGTTGATTCAATGTTGGATGAAGGCCTCCCCAATTTTATATATGACACAGAGAACTCTCTTCCCATGAGTGCTAAAGGCCATGTCTATACATACTGCGCTATATGATTGCACAAACAGCTGTTCTTACATATACAAATGCTCTATGTAATTCCATCCCTATATACCAATAGGGACCACATAGTAGCTACTCACACTTTTAGTAATGCACCACCCTCTCACATTTCCACACCTACCCACACCATTGGTATACACTCCCACTCCACACACAAATTTTGCAAAGCGCTGTATACACTGTGGGTGTTTTATACATTTACATTTACATACATACATACACACACATACATACACACACACTCTTACATCACTAACACTCAGGGACTATTTAACACCGCATGTCATAAATCACATACAGTAAAGGGGGGAAGGATACTATAGGTTTCAGTCACAGATAACATTCCAAGATACACTGTTTTTAAGTTAAACCTTGCTTGCTTTATTCATTGTAACAACGCCGGAAGAAGAGATTAGTGTATCTCGAAAGCTCTCACAAATAAAAGCATTTCGTTAGCCACAGAATAATTTTTGATTATATATATGTATAAATATATATGTGTGTGTATATATATATATATATATATATATATATATATATATATATACAAATCCGGTCGCTAGGGACGACCTGATTTTGCTTGCTAGCGATTAGCCCAAGCAGCGCACGTGGTTCTGTTTAATTTCCCCTGCTCACGCTGAAAAAAAAAATCCTCCTACCTCATTGGTGTGACGTGACTTGGCACGCTGCCGTTTTTTGGGGGGCGCGCAGCCTGGCTCTATATTATATATTATCAATGGTCCTCACATCTAAGGACGCTCTCCCCAGATGCAGAGAGGCGATCGGAGGGTTTCTCAAGTACGGCAGCTGTTTACATCTCCATGTAAAGATTTCCTTAGAGAAGGACAAGCGGACATCAGCTTATCCCATGGTCGTTGCGGTTCTGTGGCTGTTGTGGTGCCGGTTTTCCAAGGGGTGTTGAGTCACTCCATACATACAGCTGCAGATGCCCACTTACAACTTAGAGTCGTAAATACATACGGGACTCTTGAGGAACGAGTCTGGTGGTGGCCCCAACGGCCCCGACATCTAAGGACGCTCTACCCAGATGCAGAGAGGCGATCGGAGGGTTTCTCAAGTACGGCAGCTGTTTACATCTCCATACAAGGATTTCCTTAGAGAAGGACAAGCGGACATCAGCTGATCCCGTGGTCGTTGCGGTTCTGTGGCTGTTGCGGTGCCGGGTAACACGTCACTGTACATGAAATGCCTAATATATTCTGATCTGATGTACGCAGATATCTTACCATTTTAATATATATATATTTTGGAACCTACTTCACTATATGCGTCTGCGCTTTTGTTTTTCTGTGTTTCAGGCTCTATATTAGCCTGCGCCTTGAAGCTGCCCTTCCTTTTCAATCCTGATCCTGCTTGAGCAAGTAAGTACTCTCCCATGCCCCCCCAATGCCTCTCTGATGCCCCCATGCCTCTCTGATGCACCTCCATGCCTCTCAGATGCCCCTCATGCCTCTCCGATGCCTTTCCGATGCCCCCCATGCCTCTCCGATGCCCTCCCATGCCTCTCCGATGCCCCTCATGCCTCTCCGATGCCTCTCCGATGCCCCCCATGCCTCTCTGATGCCTCTCCAATGACCCCATGCCTCTCCGATGCCCCCCATGCCTCTCTGCTGCCCCTCATACCTCTCTGATGCCCCCCATGCCTCTCCGATGCCCTCATGTCTCTCCCATGCCTCTCCCCTGCCCCCAATGCCTCTCCAATGCCCCTCATGCCTCTCCAATGCCCCACATGCCTCTACAATGCCCCCATGTCTCTCTGATTTCCTCCATGCCTCTCTGATTTCCCCCATGTCTCTCCGATGCCTCCCATGCATCTCTGATGCCCCCCATGCCTCTCCCATGCCCCTCTGATATCCCTTTGGGACACGGTGATTGGGACATGGAGCGGGCCTCCCGATGCCGGTTCCGCTTACTCTCGCAGGATTTGGAGCGCTTCCTCCTCCGCTCTTTCTCCCGCGAGCAGCTGTTTCTTGTTGTGTTTGCCCCCCCCTTGTCTCCCATGCCCCCCCATGTCTCCTGTGAGTGTGGTGTGTGTGTGTGTGTGTTTGTGTATGTGTGCGTGCGTGCGTGCGTGTGTGTGTGTGTGTTTGCTGCTTTAGATATTGTGAAGCGGGGGCATCCATACACTGTTTAAGGGGTTCAGGAAACTAGTCATTCACATGTGGCTTTTTTTCTAGATCCGACATTTTTACACAAACACACACAACTATGCAACAAGGACTAATTGTAATAAAGTATAAATGTAATACAATAAATAAACTTATGTCAAAAACAAATGTTGTAATTAGTTCTTACTAGGAATTTATTCAATTTTTTGGCAGGGAGTATGGGTGAATTATGTTCCAGTGGGGACTGTCTCCAAGAAATCTTGGAGCTACCGGAACTGGAGGTGCTGACACCTTGAAGAACTACCTGCATGTCCTGGTCTCCTCAAAATCGCAGACCAACTCATCTCTCCTGACCCTAACAGGTATGCCAGCACCACAATACCTTGTAGCAGCCATAACATCTCCTAGAGGGTGAGGAAAACAGTTCTACAATTATATACTACTTTTCCTAGAGAGGAATTAAAGATCATAACAAAATAAGATAAGGATGCCTTAGTAATTCCAAAACTACAGTGAGTATTGCATTGTTATGATTATTGTATTCCATGTACTGCTGCGGCACAGTTTATTCGAGCATTTGCCCGTTCTGTGCCGCAGCAGTAGCCTGGCGCGCGCCCGAGTGTGACGGGCGCACGCCGAAGCAGCGGAAGAGCGCCCTCCGATCGGGGCGCTCTCCCTACCGCTGCCGGGTCCGCCGGGTCCCCCGGAACCCCCTGCCGCTGTCCCGCGATCGCGGGACACCAGGGCTCCCTCGGGGAGCCCCTGGACACGCGTGCAGCGGGCGCACGCTCCCGATGACGCGTGACCGCGCGTCTATGACGCGCGGCACGCCGAGGGGCGGCCACTAGCAAGCCGGGAGATTTCCCGGCTTGCGGTACCGACCACACTTCAATAAAGTGTGTCGGTAGTGTATGGTTATCATAACTCTGTGCCCAGGACATACTTGAAAATGAGAGGAAACTCTCAATGGGCTCTATGCACAAAGCGCCGAAAAGTTTTTTATCGCCATAAAATGCCTTTGGTAATCAGTAAGCGCCGATAATTTGGCCAAATCGGCATTTTTTGTTCCCGATAAAAAATTATCGGCAGGCGCCTGGCGATAAGCCACTTTTCGGCACCTTTCGGCACTTTTTTAAATCGGCTGTATTCTAGTAGCCCCGATCCTGTTTTCGGTGCTTATCGGAGCTGATCGGCAGTTTCGAAAAGCCATTTTTTCGGCAAATCGTCCCACCAACTCAAAGTTGGCAGGTCGGTTGGGAGAAGCATCGACAAGGGCGACACTTTGAAAAAATAAGGCCTTTTTCCTGTCTGTGATTGATGGCGGGGGTCTCCGGAGCTGATACCAGCACCGGAGCCCCCCGGCATGCATCCGAGGCAGGAAAAATGCATGTAAATCCCACTTCATTACCTTAGCGGCTAACCGCTAAGGCAATGAAGGGGTTAATCCACCATGCCAGCTTTATTGTGGGTAGCGGGGGTGGGTGAAGGGGGTATTTGGCCCTTGTTGTTTGTTTAGGGATTGCGCGGGGTTGCGGGTGCACTTAACCCCTTCACGACCCTAGCAGTTAATACCGCTACGGTCATGAAGGTGTTAAGGCATCCCACTACCCACCCGCAAGCCCTAAACAACCACTGTTGGGGCTAATACACCCTTCACACACACCCGCTACCCACAATAAAAAAAAAATCACACACAACAGCCCCACACTAAATAAAAAAATAAATATATCTAAATAAATAAATAAATATAAATAAATAAATATATATATATATAAAGCAGAAAGTAGCCGTGTTAGTCCAGTTGCGATATATATATAGTGCAGAATAAATGAGTTCTTCAGTATTAGGTGATACCTTTTTTATTGGACTAACAATTTATGTCATAGGACAAGCTTTCGAGAGTTCTCCTCTCTTCTTCAGGTCTCAATACTGATTTACATAGGAATCAATGCTAAAACAGTGTAGAGGAAAAAAAAAACAGATATTTACTGTAGATAAGGTCGGGTGTTAAGTGTTTGAAGCCAAGGGACAGTGTCAAAGAAAAGTGGGGAGGGGAAGGGATGCTGGGGGGGGGGGGAGAGAAAGTGTGGATAAGAATAGAGGCAAGCAGGATAATTACAGACAATTTTGGTAGGGTGTGAGAAAACCCATGTCCACATTAAGTCCCTTGGTTTTGGTGTCAAAGAGTCTTATCATTCTGAGCTCAAATGTTTTCCGTTCTTGGGTGCTTTTAAACATTCCATTGAGGATTTTGATTTTTAAATCATTTATGGAATGATCTGGTTGTGAGAAGTGATGTCCCACAGGTGAGCAGTATCTTCCTTCTTCGTGATGGAGTATAGCGTGTCTGTGCATATTCATTCTTCCTTGTAATTTTTGGCTGGTTTCCCCAATGTAGCAACCGTGGTCACATTTGTTGCATTGAATCATATACACTATATTCGTGGATGTGCAGCTGTATGATCCTTTAACATTGAATGTTCTATGGTTGTGACTGGCTGTGGGATCCTGGCAAATATGTTTGCAGAGTTTGCAGCGTGTGTTGTTGCACGGTTTTGTGCCGTTATTCATGTCTTTAAAATCGTTGTGAAGTTTTCTGCTGACTAATTTCTGTTTGAGGTTTGGTGGTTGCCGGAATGCAAGAATGGGAGGTTTGGGAAAGATTTCTTTTAATGTCGCATCCTCTGTCAGCATGGGTTCCAGATCTTTGATTATTTTTCGTATTCCCTCTAGGGTAGGGTTGTATGTGGTCACTAGTGGTATGCGTGTGGTAGGTTCTTTCTGTCTGTATTGTAGCAGGTGTTCTCGTGGGGCTTTTAGTGCAGATGTAATAGTTTTGGCAATAGTCTTTGGTTTGTATCCCTTCTGTCTGAATGATTCGGTCAGGGTTGTGAGATGCCTGTTTCTGTCTTCAGTGTCAGAGCATATGCGGTGGTATCTTAGACAGACAGACAGAAGGGATACAAACCAAAGACTATTGCCAAAACTATTACATCTGCACTAAAAGCCCCACGAGAACACCTGCTACAATACAGACAGAAAGAACCTACCACACGTATACCACTAGTGACCACATTAGTCAGCAGAAAACTTCACAACGATTTTAAAGACATGAATAACGGCACAAAACCGTGCAACAACACACGCTGCAAACTCTGCAAACATATTTGCCAGGATCCCACAGCCAGTCACAACCATAGAACATTCAATGTTAAAGGATCATACAGCTGCACATCCACGAATATAGTGTATATGATTCAATGCAACAAATGTGACCATGGTTGCTACATTGGGGAAACCAGCCAAAAATTACAAGGAAGAATGAATATGCACAGACACTCTATACTCCATCACGAAGAAGGAAGATACTGCTCACCTGTGGGACATCACTTCTCACAACCAGATCATTCCATAAATGATTTAAAAATCAAAATCCTCAATGGAATGTTTAAAAGCACCCAAGAACGGAAAACATTTGAGCTCAGAATGATAAGACTCTTTGACACCAAAACCAAGGGACTTAATGTGGACATGGGTTTTCTCACACCCTACCAAAATTGTCTGTAATTATCCTGCTTCCCTCTATTCTTATCCACACTTTCTCTCCCCCCCCCCCCCCCCCAGCATCCCTTCCCCTCCCCACTTTTCTTTGACACTGTCCCTTGGCTTCAAACACTTAACACCCGACCTTATCTACAGTAAATATCTGGTTTTTTTTCCTCTACACTGTTTTAGCATTGATTCCTATGTAAATCAGTATTGCTGACCTGAAGAAGAGAGGAGAACTCTCGAAAGCTTGTCCTATGACATAAATTGTTAGTCCAATAAAAAAGGTATCACCTAATACTGAAGAACTCATTTATTCTGCACTATATATATATATATATATATATATATATATATATACACATATATACAGGCCTGTAGTACC
Source organism: Ascaphus truei (assembly GCF_040206685.1). NCBI lineage: Eukaryota > Metazoa > Chordata > Amphibia > Anura > Ascaphidae > Ascaphus > Ascaphus truei. The sequence continues at coordinate 148,617,831 of NC_134485.1, read as the reverse complement.
AATTATGTGCCCCCCCCAAATTAATGTTAAAACACATACATACTTATATATAAATAACCCCCCTCCCCCTAACACATACAGTATAGTAATGGGCACAATTACTATTATCCACAAATGGATAATAGTGAATGTGCCCATTTTAAATACATAAACACCAATCAATACATTAAATACATATAGCACTCACCCATGTCCGGCTGCCACGATGAAGGCAATCCTCATCTTCATCTTCATCCTGTTCATGTCCCCTCTGCTGCTGCAAAACAGACATAAGAATGAAAACATCCAATGTAATGTCCCCTAACCCCTTAATCACCATAGCGGTTACTAACCGCTACAGTCATTAAGGGGTTAACCCACCCTCACCCACCACTCGGGAGGCCTACATACCCTCCCACACTAAGACCCCACCCCGTGAGGCCTAACCACCCTCAACAACTACCCACAAGGGAGGCCTACCCACATACCCTTGGGGCCAATACCCCCTCCCCCACCCCCAGTACCCAGAATAAAAACAATACACTGCCCCACAATAAGCATCATTCTATTTATTAAATACATAACCCACCCCCTGTGCCCCCCCATAAATACATGATTTATTCTTTTACATACAGGGTTCATACCTCAGCCCCACGCGAGTCTCCGGCAGGCTGGTGGGTCACCTGACAGACCTACAGGGTACCAGCAACTTGTTTCACACAGATTCTGGAGGCCTGTTGGTGGGTCCCGCCAAGCGCTATGGCCCCCAGGTGGTCTCCTTGGGTCACCACGGGCCACAATTGAGTCCCCACGGTAGGATGCCAGCGGATGTCTGGGAGCCCCGGGTCAGACCCACAGGTGTCTGTGGGGCCTCGGGTGGTTCTTACGGGGGTCTGGGGAACTCACGAGTGCTCACTATGGGTCCGCGGTGCCCCCACGGATGTCGGACCATCGGTTCATCCCCGCACCTACAGGTCTGCGGTGACCCCACGGATGTGGGACCACCGGTTCTTCCCCGCAGACTACGGGTCCGCGGTGCCCCCACAGATGTGGGACCACCGCTTCATCCCCGCAGGTGTCACCCGTGGAACCACCAGCCTGATACCCGTGAGATACCCGCGGATACCGCAGGTGGTCTCCTGAGGTCTCACGCAGAACCAAAGAACCAACCCTGAATGTAAAAAAAAATAAACCTGGCCTATACATTCAATACATACATCCCCCCCCCCCCTCAACACCTACAGTACAATAATGTGCAAAATAACTATTATCCAGATAGGGATAATAGATTATTTGGCCATTATTAAACACATTAACTAGCATATTAAAATAAATAAAGTACTACTGACCTCATCAATAAGAAGCCCCCGTCGCCAGCAACATTCTTGTCTTTCGTTGCCCACAAAATACATAGCTATTCCATAGCCAATACATTGCAATTACATTCAGATATCAATTAACCCCTTAAACACCGTATCGGATATTAACCACAAAGTTATTTAAGGGGTTAAGCCACACTGGCCCGATACCCACCCTTCACCCATTCATTTGTACAGTGGCTTCATCATGCAACTATATATATATATATACAGATATATATATATACAGATATATATATATATATATATATATATATATATATATATATACAGATATATATATATATATATATATATATATATATATATATATATATATATATATATATATATATATATATATATATATATATACATATACACACACACATGATGAACCAATATACAAATAAATGTAGAAGGGTTATCAAAAACATGCTGTACTACAAATACCACTTCTCCATACAGACATTACAATAAAATCCATTTCCTTTAATAATCCAATCTGATCTTCCAATCAAAATCCTCAAATGCCAAACAAAAGACACAAATGCCACTGAAAACATTGCATTTACATTGTATACATGATGCATACAATCTATGGACCATATACATTCTGCAAATGAATGTTAACAATAACATATTCCAAACAAAATACCAATACATCCAAACAAGTATACTATTTAAACCAATCCAGTAACCACAAATAAATTAGCATTCATTAATTAAGTCCCTAAACAATTTACATTCCATCCCTAACAATTAAACAATTAACTAATTCAATCGTTGAACAGAACAAGTTATCCTCTGAAAAAATATAAGTACCAACAAGAATACAATATACAAAAGCAAGCCTCACCCTGACCTAAAGTACACCATACAATAGCAAAAATTACATCTATCTAATTTTAAAATACATGACACACACATTTATGCATAGCAGCATAGCCAAAATAATTTTAAACACAGCAAAACAAGTTTTTAAAACCACATCATTTCTTACCCTGTATGTATATATCGATCTAGACGTACATACATACATACAGTGGCAAGAAATGATATACCAAAAATAAATTAACACACATGTAAAAAAAGCTTTAAAAAAAAGAACAAGTTAAATAAAATAAAATACATTTCTTTAGTTCACTTACCATTACTTGACCCACTCACCGACTCCCGTTGAACAGCTTACTCTCGAACCAATCCACCACGCACAGGAACCCATAAAATTAAAAACCATAACATAATAAACATTAAAATAAAATTCCAAAACAATCTCTCTTTCTTCTATCTGTGGCTCTCTTCCAGGGTCTTCATGTCTTCTACGGCCACGCCCTGGCCTTCTTCTTCTGTAGGAGGTCCTTCCTCCTCGGTGTCTGGCTTCAAAATGAGACGACATTGGCCTGTGAAAACCATGTGTTTAGGCCGAGAGAAAAAAATGATGACGTCACTTAAAGGCAATGAAAGCACAGCCAATCAGAATGGCTTTGCTTCAATTGCCTTTAAGATGACGTCATTAAAAGAAACATGGCTGGCCTCACATGGTACAGTAACCAATCAGAGCATGGGAAGTCTATCCAACAGGCCTCCATAACCTGTGTGAAACAAGTTGCTGGTACCCTGTAGGTCTGTCTGGTGACCCGCCAGCCCGTCGGGGACTCGCGTGGGCTGGGGTATGAACCCTGTATGTAAAAGAATAAATCATGTATTTATGGGGGGGCACAGGGGGTGGGTAATGTATTTAATAAATAGAATGATGCTTATTGTGGGGCAGTGTATTGTTTTTATTGTGGGTACTGGGGGTGGGGGAGGGGGTATTGGCCACAAGGGTATGTGGGTAGGCCTCCCTTGTGGGTAGTGGGTGAGGGTGGTTAGGCCTCACGGGGTGGGGGGTTAGTGTGGGATGGTATGTAGGCCTCCCGAGTGGTGGGTGAGGGTGGGTTAACCCCTTAATGACTGTAGCGGTTAATAACCGCTATGGTGATTAAGGGGTTAGGGGACATTACATTGGATGTTTTTATTCTTGTGTATGTTTTGCAGCAGCAGAGGGGGCATGGCCAGGATGAAGATGAGGATGGCCTTCATTGTGGCAGCCGGACATGGGTGAGTGCTATATGTATTTAATGTATTGATTGGTGTTTATGTATTTTAAATACACAGGGGGTGTATGTTGTTTATTGCAATGTTTATTGGGGGCAAATGTCCCCAATAAACATGCTATTCTGCCTTAACCCCTTCATTGCCTTAGCGGTTATCCGCTATGGTAATGAAGCAGCATTTATGTATTTTAATAATATTGTGCGGAAGCAGGGGGGCTCCTGAGCTGAACTGCATTGATTTGTGGCTCAGAGACCCCCTGCTTCCCGAGTTACAGGCCCCGGTTTGGGGCATTGATTACAGTGTCACCGCCATATTTATAGTGGGCACGACGCGAATGGGGTGCTATAAAGATGGCAGTGACACTGCCACCCGATGACACATACCGGGGCCTGTAACTCGGGAAGCAGGGGGTCCCTGGTCCACAAAGCAATGCGGTTCAGCTCAGGGGACCCCCTGCTCACAGTACACTATTATTAAAAATACATTCATGCTGCTTCGTTACCATAGCACATAGCCGCAAAGGTAAGGAATGATTGTTTATTTATATATGTGTTTTACTCATAGTGTAGATGTACAGAGGGTCTCTGGAGCTGAACCGAATTGGTTTCAGGTCTGGGGACCCCTTGCTTCCCGAGATACAGGCCCCTTTAGGGGGTGCCAGTATCCCTCTGCTTTGTTTACATTCCGTGGTCACGTGATCGGGACATATAAATGCAGAGGGATACCGGCACCTCATAAAGGGGCCTGTATCTCAGGAAGCAGGGGGTCCCCGGACCTGAAACCAATGCGGTTCAGCTCCGGATGACCCCCTGCACATGTACACTATGAGTAAAAGTTGTTTTGATATGTTTTTATTTTGCCGATGTTTGCGCAAAGGGAGCGGCGGGTCTCTCTCTGCTGCAAACACATATCAGCAGAAACGGCCTATCGCCAGGTTATCGGGAGCCAGGATTTTTTATCACCGGCTCATCAGTGTTTTGCTTTCGCAGAGATTCGGCAGGGATCGGCATGGATTCGGCCCTTACTGAATACTGCGAGGGCAAATCGCCAAAATCATGCCTATCGCAACGCTTGCCGAAGAGATTTTTTCGGCGCTTAGTGCATGAGGCCCAATGTATTACTTCCTGGTAAAATATTTTTTAAATATATAAATACATACTACAATTATGACTGCTTTCTAAAGCTTTCTATTAAACAAAAACAGGCAGCCATATTCAAGTGGCCCCACAAAAAATATAATAAATGAATGTTTCTGTTAAATTAACAATTGAATTTGACTGTGAGAAATGGGATTGAAATGAAATGTGTAAAATATACTGCCAAAGGTGGGACTAGAGCCTTAATGGAAAGTCATGTGCCTGTGAATTTTTTTGGGGTGGTGAAATGATAAACCTCTTGTTTCAGGAAAAGGCAAAGTAAATAATAAATATAAGTATGTTTTGGAATAAGTACTCGGCAGTGGCATTTAAGTGAGTGCAAACTGTTAATCTATATAGAACCATCATGGCAACAACCTTATTTCTCCCTGCCCTTTTTTTTGTTGTCAGAATTGTCCATCTGCTGTATAATTGCTTTTGTTTAAAAAATGAGTTGCATGAAAATATCTGCTTGTAGATTTTAGTGGAATTATTTTGGGACACATTCTTGCTTTCACAAAATATTTTAAAGAGCTCAAAGTGTTTTTTGACATAGTCCCGTTTTCCCAGTGTATTCAAACCTTGCAGTCCCTTATTTCTCTTATCACTCACGCCACTCTGCCATGACATTCTGTATACAATGTAAGAGCCGTTAGCTTTGAAGTGCTGGATTAGCCTATGCCAGATCCTAGCCACAGAATAACAAACAACACAGGTTCAACAGGAGTTCTCATCAGTGATTCATTTTTCAAACCCAATTTCACTGCCACTTACACAAGAAACATTGAACTTATAGTCTGTGGATAGATAGAGGAGATTTATCTGGTGTCCTTGTGATTGGAGGGTCAGACAGTTAAGAAAATTCAATTTTTAGGAGAGTATATATAAATTTGCTGGCTCACTTTTATCTATACTTTAACAGGCATTGTTTTTTTCCCACATTTAAGTGCAGGAGGACCCTACAGTTACTATACACCATTATCCTTTTCTCTTCTTTTAGGTTGCTATTTTATATTTATGTTTATTTATATAAAATATTTATATTTTATATTTATAGTATAAAATCTTTATTTCAAAAGTGGTTGAGGAAATTTAGGGCCTCATTCAGAGAGGGTTGATAAAAAATATCGCCAGGGAATTGAAAATTACTGTTTTTTGGGCGTTCCTATCACGGTATTCAGAAAGGCTCGATTACCAGTGATAGCAAAATTCCCAAAACGGGCGAGTTGCTGCCAGCGAGAGCATCGAGCCTCTGAAAAGGCCTAAACCGGCGATTCATTTCTGCTGCAGAGAGAGCGGCTCTGAGAGAGCCGCCTCTCCCAGCTGAAATGTCGCCCGAAAATTATTTATTTAAATATACATTTCTTTAATAGTGTATATGTGCAGGGGGTCTCCAGAGCTGAACCACGTTCGTTTCAGGTCCAGGGACCCCCTGCTTCCCGAGATACAGGCACATTTATGGGGTGCCGGTATCTCCTATGCAAGGAATGTCCCGGTCACGTGACGCGGGACATATCAATGCAGAGGGATGGGTGGGTATAGTCAGTCAGGGGTGGGTGCTTAGGCCTCACGGATGGGTGAAGGGGGTATTAGCCCTAAGGATGGGTGTTTAGACCTTGCGGGGGGTAGCGGTTGGGTTAACCCCTTTATTACCTTAGCGGTATTAACCGCTAAGGTAATGAAGGTGTTAAGTCCCCCCGCAACCCACCCGCAAGGCCTATACAGCCACTAAGGGCCGAATTCCCCCTTCACCTACCCTCACTAGCCACAGTATTTATTGTATTGAATGTCTTTACAGTAAGCCTGGCATGTTTAACCCCTTCATTGCCTTAGCGGTTAGCCGCTAAGGTAATGAAGTTGCTGTACATGCATTTTTTCCAGTAATGCCAAGTATTTTCCTCATTATATCTATTTGCCTGTTTTTAATCTGTTTTTCTCTTTCCATACAGTTTACATTTTTCATAGTGCCTGCTGGCTCCCACATCTTATACTTTTCCATGTGTGAAGAGCCATTTTTCCTCCTATGATACCATTCCAGAATGTGGCATACCTACGAGAATGCCTAGTACTAGTGAGTTCATGATTCATCTCTGCCTATAGGCCTAGCTATGTCATTGACTCAAATGGTGGCAACTGTTCTAGTTCGTTACGCTCAAACTGTAGTTGACTTTATCTCTACCCTGTGCACCATCTAGTTTTCTTTAGTTAGGAAAGGGGGCACAGCCTTATTGCTAGTACACAAAATTCTATTCGGATGATTCAGTGCCTAACAGCTTCTCTGGACTTATCTGTCTATTCAGAAGAATCAAAAATCAGAGGAGAACCACTGGGATTTCTATAGCAGGAAGTCAATGATCCTTGTAGGTTGCACACAATAACAATCTTCCCCTCTTTAGAACATGACAGATGAGAGATGAGCAAAAGTGTCTAAATTCGTTTGAAAATATTCTAATAAACTTTTAGGATATTCACAAGAGTAAAAAAGTTCACCAAACTTTTTTCATATTCAATCAAAAAAAAACAATAACTCATGTTTTCCCAATTAAATGAACATTCGCCATCTTATCCAGTTTCCCAGGGAGTATAATAAATCTCAAAAAGGTTGATTTTCTCACAAACATTTTTCTAATTTAGTGCATTCATATTATTCACTTTGGAAAATTCATTTATGGTGGCTGTTTTGTACTAAGATCATATTTAACTTTTTTTGTGCATCCCTATTTTATGCGATAAAAGCATTAATAAACAGTAGGACAAAATCAGGAGTTTTACAGATTTACAACAGGAGCACCAAACAATTGCCAGCTTGGGTAAGAATGTAGAATTATACATTGTCACATGCATTACATATGTAGCCAGGTCCCCTACCTTCAGGTCAGTGGGGTGGGGGGATGACTCAGGTGCCGCCAGCACCTGAGTCATGGCATGGGTGAAGGGAGCACTCCGGTAGGGCTTCGGGCTGTCAGAAGCAGGGCTGTTTGGCGATTGGGTTGTCGGAGCTCTGTGGACCCCAGCAAGCGAGGGCCGCCATCTTGTTTGCTGCACGCATGTGCCATAGCAGTATTGCGAATGCGCAGTATGGCTGCGAGTGGTGGCCATCTTAGAGCAGGCTCCACAGATGAGATATAGGGACTACAAGTCCCAGCAGCCTCAGGGGCTGCAATACAACATGGGCATGAGAGCCAATAGGACTGAAGGAGCCCCTCATGCAGGATAGAATGTTGCTGGCAGTTGCTGACAGTTGGAGCAGGGACACCAAGGGAGAAGGTAGTATCCGGGTGCCAGTGGCTCCCGATTAGGCCAGATTCCCCCCCTAAGCCCAAAATAGGCCCTAAGTCCCATTCAGGTTGTGGTTGGTGTAGGGAAGGCCCCCAGATAGGGACGCTTCCCTGTAGTCACTACGTTAGTGCTGATAGTGGTATTGACTATAAACGTCGGACGGATACCACGCAGTGTGTGTTGCCTGCGGTCGTGGACCAGATCAAAGGCACAATATAGACATTTAGGGACACCTTCCAACCGGAGCTCCCTCAGGAGGCAGACACAGCATACAGAGTGAAAGGATCTGGTAGACTGCATCGTGGGATCACTGTGCGGTTCTGCGGTTCCATCATATCCCTATACCCTGGCCTGAACGGAGACCAGGAAGGTACCCACATGCCCCAACAGCCACACACCAGGGGTTGCGCTACTCCACATACTTTGGGTGAGCTTGGCTCTGTGGACATCAGGTGGTTAGGAGCCCAGGGCACCTCAGTACTTTGGGGGATCTCCCCGGGGCATGTATATGGTGTGGGTACTCTATACTCTATGTGGGACTGTATTGTTATTTTGTTATAGATATATGTGTTAGTAAAGATAAGTAGTCATACCACTGTGTGTGTATCTTTATTCATTACTGCATTGGTCCTGAAGAGGGGTTATCCTGCAGTGCTAGGATCCCTCTCAGGTGGAAGCGCTGTATCCTGATAGCACGCGATCACCCCAGGCTCCCAGTGGCGAAGGATTAGGCTTCCTGTATGACAAACAGGTATTCAGCACACGTAGTTCCCACTGCTGAGATTCAGACCTTGGGTGCCCAATCTAAATTAGACAATCAGAATCAGAAAAGGACCGTCTCGCCAGAGCGTCCACCAGTGGGCTCTACGATGCCTTGTATCTCCCCGTCACGTGTTCACCAATAGCCAGGTTCCAGTATCTCTCCCTAATTTATTTGGAGGGAGGTTTGAGGGAACACATCTGGAGACACTATTAAGTCAGGAAATCTTCCTCCACCACTTCCTCCACTTCACAAAAGCCCTATTTCAGTCTTTGGAGGGAATTTGCACCACCTTCCGGTCATTCCACTTCTTAAACAAGTACAATCGATTCGATTTGCATGTTAAACGTGCGTTTTGTCACTTTTTATAGATATTATTTGCAATAGAGAATAGCGTTTTTTCTTCACTTTTCATTCTGCTTTTTATGAACATGCCAAACCACCCGGTTTGGAAATGATAATTTTGACTACTAGAATAAGCTCCTATGTGCATTATGATGTCACCGATTAGCTATATCTCAAGGACAAAACTTTTTTTTATAATATTGTAAGATGCACACATTACAAGAAACAAGTCTTCTTTTATTGCGCTCAAATATTTTGATAAATGTATCCCTTTAAAACCATTTTTTTTAGACAAACAACGGTGCATTTAAGAGAAGAAACAATACAAGCTATGGAGAGTATTAAGTGGAGTAAGTCTCTCAGGAACAAAACTGGAGCATAAAGGAAGTAAACAACAAATAAAAAAAACTATTGGTTTCAATTATATTTTTTTCTGAGACATTTGATGCACTTTTTTTTAACATATTTTGGATTTTGTGGGATTTTACAAAATAACAAATTATTTTACAAAATAACCCATTGCTTTCAATTAGATTGTCTGAAATTTCTGAGCAGTTTTATGCACCATTTTGTACCCAGTTTTGCAAACAGTAGATTGAATAAGTTTAAAAGGAGATAATTCATTGAAATGTGATAGTTAGTGGGAGTTTCCATGCGATAGCACCCCGATCTGAACTATTTCAGTTTACTGAATAAACCCCTATAAGATGTCTATTTTTCCTAATAGATAGTGATAAGACAATCAAAGTTAGAAACCTTAATTGTATTCACACACATTTTATGGAAACATTTAATATATATGTTCTTCCTGCTTGAAGAAAAGAAAAGTTCCAGAGCAATGGCGTAATGTCTTAGTTATCCTCATCCACAAGAAAGGAGACAAAGAAGACCTCAAGAAGGACAGATCAATCACAGATCAATTTCCAAAAGTAAAATGATATGATCTAATATGATCTATCACTAGTTTATGATTCATAGATTACAAAAAAGCATTTGATTCTGTCTACAGCTCAGTGGTCCTAGATGCATTAAGAAGACAAAATGTTGAAGAAGCGTACATTGAAATTTATAAAGAACATCTATGAGAATGCCACATCACAATTTTTTTTACATAAATACACAAGGAATATAAGGATTAGCAAGGGAATGTGGCAGGGAGACACTATGTCACAAAAGCTTTTCACAGCAACACTTGAAGAAATGTTCAAGATTGGGAAGAAAACAGAATCAAAATAAACATTGAATGTTTGGATTTGCAGGTGACATTGTTATTTTTGCCACTAGTCCAGAAGACCTCCAGGAACAATACAAGTAAGAAGGTGGGCCTCTGTATGAATCTCTGCAAGACCAAAGTGATGTTCAACAAATGTGTAAAGTCTGTAAAGATCGAAATAAATGGAATAGAACTAGAAGACTATGTCTACCTTGGCAGTCAAATAACAATGGATGGGAACCTTTTAAATGAAATCAATAGGAGAATGAAGATGGGATGGAGCGCATTTGGGGAAACAAGACGTCATTTCAAGGGAACATTCTGCCTGTGCTCATGTATGGATGTTATCTTTGTATTTAAGGTTCAAGTTTATGTCCGAAGTTTCAAACAACACAAAAGTATGTAGAGATGTATACTAGTTATTCCTTCCCACAATTCTCCCCGTAGACCAGTAGGGGGCACAGAGAAGGTGCAGGCCCAGGGCTAGTAGGAATTAGAATCTTCCATGATTCCAGTGGCCATCTTATCTTAAAGTATATAAATCCCACCCAGTCTGCTATTTGTTGCTTGTCAATTTTTTTCCTGAGCAGCAGTCTGGTTATTCTCTTGCCCCTTGCTCTTGTCTTTCCCTGGCTAACATTACCTTGCATCTAGCTCTGTAGCTTTTACAGGTACCTTTTGTTTTGCCTTGTGTTCCCCTTGCACTTCTTGCCCCCTGCTCTTGTGTTCTTCCATGACTAGATCAATTTTTGCACCAAACTCTGCAGACTTTAAATATAACTTTTGTTTAAAAAAAATGTAGTAGCTACCTTGGTGTGAGCATTAAACACGATTTATTTAACTTATATGAGTCTCTGATGTTTCTGGGGTTCCATGTTACCTCCAAGGTTCTATACCCCTAATACCTGAGGAATCAGGAAAAAGAATAGAGGAAAAACAATGAATGGATTCGAAACCAAACCAAAGTCTGTGACATCATCCCAAGGGTGAAGAAATTAAAATGGCAGTGGGCCAGAAATATTGCAAAAAGAAATGACCATCGTTGGACAAAGAGGTACTTGACTGGATTCCACGTCGCCTATTCTAGTAGCTTTGATTTGTCTCAAAGATGAGGAGCAGGAGGTGATGACGATGCAGGTAAGATGCCTCGCGCTCTTGCCAGGCACTGAGCTCTGCTAAATTTCAAGCCAGCTCTGCCTTAAACCTCCCCCCAAATAAATTAGGGAGAGATTTTGAGCCTGTGCTCAAAAGGAACACACCTAAGTTACACACTCCTCCTTCACCTAGTTTAGGCTCTGGAAGGAGCTAGAACCACCTTCATTCAGGTCATTCTGCTTCAAGAGCGAGTACAATTCGGATAAATTGCATGTTAAACCGTGCGGTTTGTCCCTTTTTATAGAAGCAGTTTAGAAGATGCGATTTGCAATAGAGAATACATTTTTTCACACGTTTCATTCCACAACTTCTGAACATGCCAAATGACCTGGTTTGATAATGACAACTTCATAGCTACGAGAATAGGGCCCCAAGGGAGATTAAAAGACGGAGATGACGACCAAAGGTAAAATGGGAGGATGAAATCAGAAAATGTGTAACAAGAGAGGTTTACTTTTAGTGCTGCTTATATTATTTATCCAAATGTATTTTAAATATGACAGGGAAGAGTGATTTCATTTGAATGAGTAATATATTTACCTCCTCCATTGAAAGATTCAGACATTAAAGAGATAGTAAGTACATTTTATGGATGTTTTCATATTGTAAATCATTCATTATTTTGGCACCAGTTTCATTTTGATTTGAAATTGCAGAATTTTCTGTGTTCTTTAACATTTGAAAGGGAGTAATCCTCCTCCACAAGGATCTCTAATGCCAGATGACTAGTAATTTATTATATACTCTTTGTTATCGTTCTTAAACTTAGAAAGATTTCAACGAGGAAAAATAGATTTTTTTAAATGAGTTATCAAGGTGTTGGTTGACCTCCATCAACCTTTTCCCTCAGCATAATAGTCATCCTAACAATAGTGTAAATAAGTATATTAAATAATATGATAAATATAATAAATACTCTTTTTTTTCGGCCACACTGTTTTTTCCAAGAAGAGATCAGAATTTTGGAATCACCTATGCCTGGAATATCTAAGTTATTTTCAAGGAAAGTTAGGCATCTGAGGAATTAACTTAATTCTAAAATTTGGTATTATACAAGTGGCATCAGCTATCAAATAAAGATAAATGCTCTCTCAATCAACCCACTTATTGTTGTTCACTTTTTTACTAGCTTTTTAAAATCAGCATTGGGACATTAAAGAATCATAATACTCGATTCTACTTTGTTCAGATAGCCTCCTGTTTTGCTCTAGCTATTGTCTTATTCACTGTTCTCAGTTGAATATTTTGAAACTAGTGCTGTATCGTGCCAAATTTCTACAGTGTTACTATGGTTTTAACCCCTGAAGCCCATTGATACAGATAGGGCTTTTAATCAAAGTCTCCCAATTTCACAAATCGGAGTACAAACACATCCCATAAAGAACAATCATATGTGTTTTTCTTTAGAACATTCGATTCCTTCTTTTTTACTCTAGTTGTACATTTGGAAAATTGTGATAACACCCATCGACACTTAGGAGTTAGGAAAGTGTTAAACAATATACAATTATAAAAGGAAAAAATACCAAATTCTTTGTTTTCTCTATTTCAAAAAAGTTGTAAGTATCAAATGCATAGGAATTGTTTTTATACTTTCTTCTATAAATCTGATTTTATTTTTACCAAGCATTGTGAATTACTTTGATTTATAACCCTATGGCATAGCTAAGGTAAAGTTACACTAGCATTTGACATTGTGTTAAATATGTATAATTTTAAATGTTTTATGTCATTGTCTTTTACCACTTTCAGTAAAATGCCAGGTCTCAGCTGGCACTAATCTACTGAGAAAACCCATCAAAAATCAGACTCAATAAAGATGCTAAAGGGCGAAATGCAAAATGACTGACCTACTGAATGTCACTATAATGTAATACCCCATACCTATCTCTGAATTTGATAGCTGGTTGGGGTAGAGGGATGAGATTTAAGTGTAAGATCATTACTTGTAGAACATATACATATTATAAAGAAATGCATCTAAAGCATGAACTTGGTTACTAGAGGTATTTATGATAAAGTTATTTATTTCCTTTATTTTTGTTCACTTTTTATACTGGCAGATAAAATGACTATGTATTACAAATGTCACATTGCAGCGACTATTCATTAAAAGTTATTATGTTAAGCTTTTTGGTTGAGATGGGAACCTCCCTCTATTTTACATATAAAAGTAATATTTGGTTGAATCTTGAAATTGAAACACTAACTAGTTTTCTCTGTGATTCTTGTACTCAATCCCCAAAGTCTGGCATCCTTGTTTGGCTTATAATAGCCACCACGTTGCTAACTCTACTGCCCCAACCCAAACTTTGATTCTTCTCTGATATATTGTGTGCCTTTTTATGAGTTTTCTTGATGGTGTCTGGTTTTTCTGGCCCTCTAATGCCGTGGATCCCTAATTTCTGAATTGTGAGTTTATTTTGTCTTTCTAATCAGACACTTGCTGTATGTACTCTTAATCTTACTGTCGCATACGCTGTACTTTCCCTCTCCTCACCCCCGTCTGTCCCCTTCCTCTTTCTCTTCTGTAACCTTCCCCCTCTTGTACCCATTATCTTAGAAAACTTTGTGTAAAAAACAAAGTTATTTTATTCATCATTAGTGAAAACTATAACTCAATGTAACAGGATCATACTACTGCTATTACTACAACGTACAGCAGTGATACTTAATTTGTGCTTTGTCCTCCATTTGTCATGTCAAATCTGAGGCTAAAGTTAAATCTCATCATAAGTGAGGTAATAATAACAACTAAGGTAAGTAAAGAATAGGGAAAATGTACCAGATAATGTTATGTAAAGCTGCAGCATAATTTTTAAGTAAAAGAGAAGCTACCATCCTCAGCACCCAAACAATAAATAGTACCAATGCACAACTTGTAACACAGTAAATTTTCCACAGACCTGCCAGCCTTCGTTATTATCATTTCTGTGCCTGCTTCATGAAACTTCTTCCAAAGCTCCTTTTCGTGAAGATACACTTTGATATTTTCTATTGTCTAAGTGCAGAGGGAAAAAATGCATGTTAGATTTCTATAGTACAAAAACTTATGTGCACATGTTTAATAAGGAAGATTGTAATGTGAATCAGGATTGATATCTGACCCTTTGCTATCATCATGGCTGGTGTCTCTGAGATATAGGGCCTGATTTAATATTGTCTGAATCAGCCGATCGACAACTGCTGCAATATTTAAACCTACAGAACATTAGTGGCTTTGTTAACACCAGATAAAACCAGATTGACCTACATCTTTAAGGTTTACAAAACTACATTTGTTTCAAATTATCACTATATTATAATTATTATGATGTCAATGTATTGCACAGCCCGAAACAATGAAATATGAAAGATACTGTAGTGACCTGAAAATTAATTGATAATGTACAGGATAGCAAATACTGATGGAGTTTGATAAGTTATCAAATACTGACATATACTGATAGAAATAATTTGTCTAAAGAAGATGTGAGATAAAGTGTTGGGGGTCTGGCTGTTCACCTGTGCTGCCTTGATGCTAGAATCAGGCTTAACTGTATCAGTCCTAAAATGTTTTCCTTCTTAGTAAAATGGGATCGCTTTAATTACCCTAAGTTTAAGGATCCCTTCACCTCTTTTTCCCCTCACATATATTTTATATTTATCTTTTGATGTAGAAATAGAAGGTCACAGCACTCCTTGGTATACAACTTCTTTTAAAGCATGATATCTTCTTTATTCATAGTATCAAAAAAAAAGCGATAGCAATACATTTTATAATATTAAAAACAGGCAATCACGACAGTCATACTGAATTGTGCAACATTAGCGAAGGACTAGGGCATTGGGCCAACAAGGCCCATGTAACGATCACTGATACAGTCCCTACATCCGGTATTAAAACACTCACGCGTGACATCCTCAGCTAAGTAGCGGAGCGTAACCCGACTCCCTCCCATAGCAACAATATCAATACAGCGTACGATCGTTATCATATAACAGTCTCTAACAAAGTTTATCTATATTGATCAACCCAGTTTAATATTAGTGTCACATACAAGTTACCCATATTCTCATGATGTGTATGTGAAAGGGGTTAAAAGCAACATTCTTTCAAGCTGGCTTACCTCCCCAGGGGGCACAAAAAAAGTAGCACTAATTCACCCGAATACGTCACACTACAACCCAATTAAGCTACCACAACCAGGGTAAATTTAAGGGCTTAAAACCTTAGGAGTCCTCGGTTCCCCTTATGCTAGAAAAATATGTATTTAACATTTTAAAAAAACAATTTAGTAAAATGTGTCTGAAAAAGTGGACAATCTCTTAAAAAGTGTAATATGTTTAATTAGAGCCCAAAGACAGTACTTATTAAGTTACATTTAGATTTAATATACAACAAGTGTGCAGTGCTTGTTACAGAAAGGAAGGATTACAAAAACATACAATATAGAAATGCAGACAGTTTTATTAAGTAAAAGGGGGTAAAATAGAAGACCTTTATATTACCAACGAATGATATTAGATCCAAGAGGCCCCATGAAATAAGAAATATGAAAATTCACGAGTTATAGATATAACCATCCTATAGATGAATTCTCCCTTAGAGATACTAAAATACCACCCTTAGAAACACAACTTTTCCTTTGACAAGAAACAGATATGAGAGACCACCTGTTATGGGTGTATCTTATCTCCCACTCATCAATCTTTTTGGTGCTGGGTTTATGACAGAAAATAATAATTTAATTTCCTAATCAATCTGAGTAATATAATGTTACCCCCATCATTGTGTTTGGATGATTTTGACGCACGCATATATACCGTTGTTTGATAGCCCCTCTTCTAATTTCGAGAGGGAAACAAATTACCTAACATTTGCAACACAGATAAGCTCTCACATCATACTCATACTTGTTACAGATTCCTATTTTACATTAGTGTGGGTTGGAACATGAGAATTATCAAAAATATGGTGAATCTTTAACCATAATTCATGGTGTCCTATCTATCACCCCTCATTAGGGGTGGTCTCAGGATTTTACGAGATCCTTTGAAGCAGGGCCTGGCAGTTTTCCCTGTTTTTTTAACTGCCACTCTGGAGTCTAAGAAATATCATGTCAAAGGATTGGCATATTTTAATGGAGGACATGGATTTACAAAAAAATTTGGAAAACACTCCAAGTATGACCTGTAGGCGTGCTCGAAATATCAAAGCCCACCTGGTTCATAGCCATTTTCAAGACACTCCAACAAGAACATTGCTAGTACCAAAACCGAAAGTGTAGACGGACGTTCAAAGAGGTAAACAATTGGAGACTTTTATAAGGTGAAATTATAATAAGGCTTTATTGTGCCTTTTCCTTTTCATCAGGAAATCCATCCAAACACAGGGGGGGGGGGGGACAAAGCTTCTATTCACTTGGGAGTATTTCTAGTGAAACACTATGCAATTAATTCACATCTCCCTTAGTCAAGCATTTCTCCCAGCCCCAAACACATAGCATGAAATAAGCAGATATAAGAAGTCTCTTAAGAATGAAAGACTTCTGTTTCTTGGAGGGAAAATCTTCTCAGTCCCTGGTTCAGCTCCCTTCCCTCAGGGTGTGTCAGCTTCAGGTTTAGTAGTTTTCCCTGTGTCTTGAAATCAGCTCTGCTGTGTCTTCTGGCAGAGCTAAAGACATGGTCAGCTCCAGAGATCTGTGTTCTCTTGGTCAGTCTCTCCTGGGAGACTCAAGCACCTTTGCTCTGTCTCCAAAGGTCAGCTCACAAGTGAGCTAAGGAGTCACTTCCTGTCTCAACAGACAGGCTTTTGTAAGCAATCTAAATAAGGCAGGTGGTGTTTATTAATTGACTACCAGCAGTTAACCACCACACTGCTAGATTAAAGGCACATTACTTGAACAGGGATTACTCCCCTGTTACAGACAGGTACATATTGTTGCAGCAGGTGTAAAGCTTGCGACACCATTAAATGCACTAAAACATTCTCTGACTCTACAATACAAAAACCTTCACAATAAAGGAATTCATAAATTGCCTGACCACGGGAGTGATCTATCTGATAAATTGCGTGTGCGGAATGCAATATGTGGGGAAGACCCATAGACCCTTTAAAATCAGGATCCTTGAACACTTGGGGTCAATCCGCAATGAGACGGAAACCCCCATGTCTAGACATGTCTGGCGAGAACATGGAGGGGACAGCTAGGTGCTACAATTCAATGGCATATAGCATATCCTCTGGGGGATTCGCAGGGGTGACTGGGACAAAAGACTCCTTCAAAAGGAGTGCCAATGGATACATAATTTACACACAATGGCCTCAATGAAGGTTTTATTTTTTCACCATTTTTATAAATCATTATGTTCTAATGTCATCAGCTACCCTAGTCTCTTAATTATAATACCTCTAGGAATGGTCTAGTGCTATGCGCAGGGGTGGGGGGATAGGTATACAGTTTAATGACTATTAAAGTCACATGAACCGTATTGACCTTCTAAAGGGCAATTTAACAAACTACTAATACACTCCTACATAACTGATCTGAGCCTTAATTCATCATAGACTAGGATACCACTTAGAATATCAGTTCTATCATAGCCATTGTGTGTTTAATCCATTATTGTCCTTGTTGAGTCACCCTCTCTACCCCTTACTGAAGGCAGTGATATCATAATCCTTAATGTGATTATATTGTGTATATTTTGAGTCACGAAGATTGATGCTGCCACACATGAATTACACTATTCTTAGCAATGCTATTTACCTCAGAGATTTTACATTACACCATTCAATTTGTTTTGAGTGTGGTCATATACAGTATTCATTGTGGACCTATCAGGTACTCAATTTGAGTGTGCTTACACTAACACTGGTCACATTTGGTCTGAGCTCTTACTACACATCAAGCTCCAACTACATATTACCCACTGTGTCTTTTGACTTAGACTGATGTTAGTTACAGATGTGTAGATACTAACAAATACCATCTGTATTTATTTGGTTGATTAGCAACTGGTATTATACCGAGTTACAAATTGTGTCATTGCATACCACCCTAATAGCTGTCTCTATACTAGCTATTTTCTCAGTCTGGTTGTGTCACAAATCGCCCCATAGGGGATTTTAGCATTTTGTGTGTTATGTATAGATTTTTAATGTCGTCGCAGATGTATTAATAAAATTTCTTTATTTTTGTTTTGTGAGATTATACTCACTCTAGTGTGTCATTAGGTAGGAGTTATTATACTCCACCTAGTGGGACAATTGGTATTCCAGGCTATTATAGCTGAATAAATTACTTTGAGTGCAGCTAACTGGGTTCTTTTTGTTAACCTTGAGTTAACTTGTTGTGCTATATAAATGCAGCCAGGCAATTGACCAGACCACCTGCCTAATGAGAGCTCTGTGAAAGAGTGTCATGTGAGACACAGGAAAGAGATTTCTTAGCTCGCAAGGGAGCTGACATAGGTAAAGGAGGGCTATGTTCTGGGAGCAAGACAAAATGGGGCCAGACCTCTATGTCTGGACCCTCAAGCAGACACCTACCCAGACACCACTGACCTGGAGGGCCACCTGCGTTAAGATACTGTTAAGACTTTGGGGTGATAAGTGGGTAAGGGGATTTCCCACCCCCTTGCCTTGCAGAGAGGGACTGGGGAAGTAAGTTAGCCCATACACAGGGATAGATGTGTTTTTTTTTGTTTTATGTATGTTTGTTTGCTGTATTGTTTCAAGGAAAAGACAAAAAAGCCTTATTTTAATTTCACCTTCAAAACGGTCTCCATTGCATACCTCTGCACACATCTCTTACATAGCCTGACAAAGGGAATAGAATGAAAGACTATGTAAAAAAAAAATGTACACATTTTGCAGACCTACAGAAGTATGTGTGTAACCTTTGTCACGTATATACAGTTTCACATGGGATGGGAGTTCCACCAGCAACCTTTATCACTCCCAATTGTCCCCCTACTATTAGTCCTCAAAGAAATAATGACACGTTATAGTCTTGATTCATTCTTTTAGGTGACACTGTGTCCAATTTTTGCATCCAGAACATTTCTCTATGTTTGAGAAGTTTCGCTCTGTCACTACCCCCTTTTTGGCTTATGGACAGATTTAATCACTTGATACATTAGCTGCAAGACAGCGTGCCCAGCCTTTGAGAAATGTGATAATAATGACATCTGCTGACATCTAATTGTGGACTTGTATTGACTTATTCTATTTTTAAGGGTTTGGTAGTCATTTACATATACTTGACCACACAGACACTTAATAAGGTATGTAAAGGAAAAATTTAAGGCAAATATCTTCACAGCATTAAAAGTCTTGTGTGTCACAACATTATCAATATTGATATACAACCCATAGATTAAATCTAGTTCCAAAAAAGTCAGACTTTCAAAATGGTCTGTAGTAGAATATCCAAGATGAATTAGGGCGTGTATAATGTCAGGGTATAGAAAAAAATAGAAAGAAAGAGAAAAAAAATAGTGCAACATGTCACAGCATAGAATTTTGCTCAAAAGCAATTTCCAGTTCACTCACAAGTGTAAATGTTAGTCAAGCGTTTTCAAGGGTGGTGATCATTTGTTATCTGCAGTGTAAGGTGTAAACTCTATGAATGCTTTAAAAATCAGAAGAGAAAATGCCCATAATCTATACAGTTTTAAAATTGAAAACTCACATAACAAACTCACAAACAAATGCCACAAAATGTAAAACGCACAAACAAGTGTCAGAAGCATTGGAAAGAATTAATGTTGGTTGAGCCTCCTATCTGTGTAGGTGTGGTGTTGGCGTTGTTCTCTCTGTAGCACTTCAGCTTAGACCTCCTAAAGCTACCTGGTCATGTGCCCTGGCTTTCCTGGGGTTGATCTTGGAATCCTCAATGCTGCCTCAAAGTTTCCGCCCACTCCAATCGCCCTACAGTTTTCACTGCTGTTTGCAGCTTCCTCAGGGATTCCTGGCTCTCGCAAGTTACAGTCCAAGTTTTTTTAAAGAAAATGACTTGATTTAGCTCCATAGTTGAACTTCTAATTAGATGTTCCCTTCGTATCTCAAATACAATCTTAAATTCTAGTATAGTGATATAGGGCAACTAAATGGGATACCTTTCATGTATCATAAATTGTATACATGCATATATACAAATCACAATAAAATCAAAGACAAAAACATAAGTACAAAAGAATATCTAACTACGTAACACATTACAAAAATGGACATCCTAATGGGTTTTCAAAAAATGGAAGATAGACGAAGTTAGACAGCATAAATTTCCACAAAGTGCAAAAATATGGTACAAAACCACTCAATAAAGTGAGATGTTGGAGATCTAGATGTGATATTAGGGGTAGTCAATAATAAATGGTTTCCAAATATAACAAGTATATTTCAGAAATTTAAAATGATAGGCCCAAGTTTTTCCCCAAAAATAATTCCCCAAAAGTGTTTATAAATTGAATGTCCAAAAGTAGTTACATAGTTACATAGTAGATGAGGTTGAAAAAAGACATACGTCCATCAAGTTCAACCTATGCTAAATTTAGACAACAGATACTTTATCCTATATGTGTACTTACTTATTAATCAAGAGGAAGGCAAACAAAAAAACCCAGTGCCATATCATCCAATGATATCTCATAAGGGGAAAAATAAATTCCTTCCTGACTCCAAGAATTGGCAATCAGATTAATCCCTGGATCAACATCCTTCCCATGTTTACTTAGTTGGAATATCCCTGTATACCTTTCCCTTCTAAAAATATGTCCAAATCTATTGTATCTGCCATCACAGTATCCAAGGGTAATGAATTTAACATTTTAGCTGCCTTTACTGTAGAGATCCCTTTCCTTTGTTGCTGGTGAAATCTCCTTTCCTCCAACCTAAATGGATGCCCCCGAGTCCTTTGTACTGCCCTTGGAATGAATAGTTTTTTTTTTTTAAAGCTCCTTGTACTGTCCCCGAATATATTTGTATATAGTTATCATATCCCGTCTTAGATGCCTCTTTTCTAATGCAAATAAATCTAATTTAGCTAGCCTCTCCTCATAAGTTAGATTGTCCCTCCCCTTTATTAATTTGCTGGCTCTTCTCTGCACTCTCTCTAGTTCCATAATGTATTTTCTTAGGATTGGTGCCCCAAATTGTACTCCATATTCAAGGTGTTGTTTTACTAATGCTTTGTAAAGGGGCATAATTATGTTTATTTCCCTTCCACCCATTGCCCTTTTAATGCAAGATAAGATCTTGTTTGCCTTTGCAGCTACTAATGAAAGGGAAAGGAGGGGAGGGAAAGAAAATTGCTCTTGCTACAGTCTATATAAGTGTGGGTGCCAGGGGTAAGAAGGACTGGACAAAAAATGCCGCTTGCCTTAGCAAGCGAGAAAGACCCCTATACAACTAGCACTCAGGGACAGAACGGTGTAAAAAATTAAATAATAACTTAAATAAATGTATACAAAAAGGAGTGAAATAAACACACAACGCTAAAGTTTAATGATTAAAAATAGTATTAAATCAAATATTGAGTTAATATAAACCACCTCCAAGATATTGGGGGTGGAAGATGAGGACTATAGGGCACTGGCACCATGCAATGATAGATGGTATTGCAAGTGGTTCCTCAGGGGGAGAGGGGAACGAGTGGTATATTAATGAATATATACCCACAAAAGGTGTAGTGTGTGAGGATAGAGTGTAATAGGTATATGTATTCCTCACACGTCCCAATCTACCCTGAAAGAAATATAGTCATTCCACGGTGTACGACACAGGTGATAAACAGCAACAGCAAGAGGATCTTATAGTAGCTACCTCTAGATAATAGGGCTAGATGTTAAACACCCTAGATGGTATAAATGAGCTGATTATAACCTGATAAAGTGGATGCTAATGGCTGATAGCAGAATCTTCCTGCAAACAGGACAGGCAAACGGCAGCACAGCAATGGATGAAGAGAGGAGATCCTCTGCATTTCTCACGGGACTATCTGTGTGTCCCGTGAGAAATGCAGAGGATCTCCTCTCTTCATCCATTGCTGTGCTGCCGTTTGCCTGTCCTGTTTGCGGGAAGATTCTTCTATCTACATTTCACTGCAGGCACGCCGGGTAGGTGCTGAGTCCACACGCTGATCCCACGCTGTTCCTCGTCATTTCGGAGCGACGCCTGAGCCGCCGGTCATGTGACCGCCCTCTGCGACTGTTCTGTTGCAGGAGGGTTGGCGGCGGAATCATCCACGCTCCACACGGGAGCCAAGGCTATTACATCTGGCCTAGCGTGGCAGCAGAAGATACCGAGGCACAATCAAGATCAAGTATACCACACCACCTACAAACCGTGACTCTTTCTATCTCGGCGTATTTGGAGCTCATTCTGAGCCAGCCGCTGGGAGAGACATCAGGTTATACTTTTATGCTGCTTCATATAGCAGTGTGGTGTGGTTTTCATGACTTTATCCTTTCAAGGCACCACCCGTTTCATTCTATTGAGCACCTAAGGGGTTAAAATCTACTTTTTTTGACCTGGGTATATTAATGGCTGATAGCAGCCATGCGCACAGTGATTCCACCAATGGTAGTGACTAAAGCCTAAAAGTCCAAATTCGCAACGCAGATAAAATATAAGTGATTTACATGAACTAGATTACTATATAGCTAGGATAAAATACTGTAGAGTGGAGACCCTGAATACATTGTATACGTGGTTCACTGAAACAGGGAATCCATTCAAACAGAATGACAGTGGTATTGTTAGATATCTTAATACCAGAGTCAGATGAGCGCAGTGTATAATGCAAAGCACTGCTGCTCAGATACTCAGTGAAGGCATAGGGCTTAGTAGCTATTATGTTATATGTAGTTTATACGGAATACAGTGCAGAGAGATTCCTATACATATGGGTACAATAAGATTAGCACAGTATAGTAGGTAGCTGGTTTATAAACGGACTATCACTATGCTAGTAATTGATCACACAGCTTGCATAAGTAATTGTTGTCAAATTCAAAGCACATATTAGCTGCAGCAGATAACCATTGCAAGTACCCATCCGGCGTGGTGTATTCATGAACACCACAGAACATTAAACTGCCGGATGGGGAACTAACCAGAAACCTATTATATAAAGGCAGCGATTCCCCATTCAAAAGAGCCGAGGGAGACCGCCATGATCATGCCTGCACGCTGACCAGTGACGTCACTAAGCAAAGCCCACCACCGACGATCATTTCGCGTCACTCTGACGCTTTCTCAAGGTGGCCATATTCATTAATATACCACTCCCTCCCCTCTCACCCTGAGGTACCACTTGCAATACTATCTATCATTGCATGGTGCCAGTGCCCTATAGTCCTCATCTTCCACCCCCAATATCTTGGAGGTGGTTTATATTAACTCAATATTTGATTTAATACTATTTTTAATCATTAAACTGTAGTGTTGTGTGTTTATTTCACTCCTTTTTGTATACATTTATTTAAGTTATTATTTAATGTTTTTACACCGTTCTGTCCCTGAGTGCTAGTTGTATAGGGGTCTTTCTCGCTTGTTAAGGCAAGCGTCATTTTTTGTCCTTTGCAGCTACTGCATGCTTTTGGGCACTATTGCTAAGCCTGCTGTCTACAAGCATTCCTAAATCCGTCTCCATCATGGATTCCCCCAATTTATCCCCAATTGTAAGTCGCCTGTTTATTCTTGCATCCCATCTTACATTTATCTGTATGAAACCTCAACTGCCA
This sequence comes from Ascaphus truei, assembly GCF_040206685.1. Taxonomy (NCBI): domain Eukaryota; kingdom Metazoa; phylum Chordata; class Amphibia; order Anura; family Ascaphidae; genus Ascaphus; species Ascaphus truei. The sequence goes on along the minus strand of NC_134485.1, from coordinate 148,593,774 downwards.
TTTACCTGCCCCCGTTTCCAGTCTCTCCAAATCCTTCTGCAGATCAATTACATCCTGCTCTGATTCTATTACCTTACACAATTTAGTATCATCAGCAAAGATGGAGACTTTGCTCTCGATGCCAACCTCAAGGTCATTAATAAACAAGTTAAAAAGCAGGGGTCCCAGTACCGATCCCTGAGGTACTCCCCTCACGAGTTTAGCCCAACCTGAAAAAGTTCCATTTATGACAACCCTCTGTTGTCTATCCTTCAACCAGTTTTCAATCCAGGTGCATACATTATTACTGAGTCCAATTTGCTTTATTTTGTACACCAACATCTTGTGTGGATCCGTATCAAAAGCCTTTGCAAAATCTAAGTAGACAACATCAACTGAATTACCATGGTCTAAATTCCTACTTACCGCCTCAAAGAAACAAATAAGGTTAGTTTGGCATGATCTATCCTTCATAAATCCATGCTGACTATTACTAATAATTTTGTTTTCCATTAGGTATTCCTGAATATTATCCCGTATTAAACCTTCAAGTAGTTTCCCCACTATTAAAGTTAGGCTTACAGGTCTGTAATTCCCCAGTTGTGATCTAACTCCCTTTTTAAATATAGGCAACACATCTACTTACACCAACCTTGTGGTACTGAACCTGTGGAAATGGAGTCCTTGAATATTAAATGTAATTGTTTGGCTATTACTGAACTTAACTCCTTGAGAACTCTTGGATGTATGCCATCGAGGCCAGGTGCCTTATTTACTTAAATTTTTTCAAGCTGCTTATGAACGTCTTCCTCAGTTAACCAATCGTTCATTATTATGGAGGTTGTTGTTTCCTCCTGTGGCACTACTATGGAAATGGATTCTTCCCTGGTAAACACAGAGGCAAAGAATGTGTTTAATACCTCTGCTTTTTCCTTATCTCCAATTATCTGCCTGCCCATCTCACACTGAAAGGGTTCTAAATTTTCTTTTCTCATTTTTTTGTTATTAAGGGACTTAAAAAACTTTTTAGGGTTGATCTTACTTTGTAACGGAGTGCTCACCACAAACAAGGTGCGACTGCGAGGCGGAGGTGGGGATAGATATACAACATCAACCCACAGCCACGTGGGCGTGTCTGGAGTATAGATTGGTCGAAGTAGCCGGGTCGGGATTGGAGAGGTATGGATAGTCATAGATACTTGCCGAGGTTGGTGTTGGAGAGGTGCGGATCATTATAGGTACTTTAGCCGATGTCGGGATTGGAGAATGTCGTTGGTAGCTGGAGTCAGGAGTTTAGAAGAGCAGAGTACAGAAGAATAGCCGAGGTCAGAAACAGAGGAGCTAGGAACCGGAGTGCAAGACAAGACTGTAGAGGTAAGAGTAGCAGTGAACACCACAACATACAAAGATTAATGCTCAGCCAATTTGCCAGTGGGCCGGCTGAGCATAAATAGGACACAGGTACCAATGAGGTAGCAGACAGGAGGAGGCCCATCAGTAAGACTGACCGTGATAGGCTGGTAGGGTACAGGAGACAGTTGTGGGGAGGATCCCTGAAGAGGATAGATGATGCAGCTCATGCGCTGACTACGCACCGCATGTGCGCGCTGCGCGCCGATGAAGTTGCCGTTTGGGCAGAGTCTGGAGGCGGGACCAGAGAGAGTGGTATTAACATCCGTGCGCGCCTAGGGAGAGAAGCGTCATGGATGATGGAAGGAGCGGGGGACCCGATCATGGGTTGGGGTAAGTGCTGAGTGCGCCGAGCGCGTTGCAGATCACGGATCCTGACACTTTCTATTGCAATCCTTTTTTCATTATCCATTTTTGCTAATTTGATTGCCCTTTTACAGTTTTTGTTACATTCCTTATAATTCTTATACGATGTCTCCGTCCCTTCTGATTTAAAGAATCTAAACGCCTTCCTCTTCTTGTCCATTTCCTCCCCTATTTGTTTATTTAGCCACATTGGTTTTGACTTATTTCTTTTATATTATTATCCAAGGGTATACACTGATAAGTGTGCTTTTCTAACAATGTTTTAAAGACTGCCCATTCATCTTCTAAATTTTTCACTGCAAAAACATCATCCCAATGTATTACTTGTAGATTAGACTTCAGTTTATTAAAATCTGCCTTTCTAAAGTTTAAGGTATTTGTTGAACCAAGTAATCTGTTTTTTTGATAATTTATTTCAAATGAGACTACAGTATGTTATGATCACTGTTACCCAAATGTTCCAGGACTTGAATATTTGTTATTACTTCTACATTGTTTCATATTACCAAATCCAGTATTGCCCCTATCCTGGTGGGTTCCTCAATAACTTGGGTCATATAATTGTCTTTAAGCACCCCCAAAAGCCTGTTTCCTTTTGTTGTAATGCTAATCTCATTGCCCCAGTCTATGTCTGGATAATTAAAATCACCCATTATGCAAACATGACCAAATTTTGATGCCTTCTCCATTTGCAAAGGTATTTTAGCTTCCTCAATCTCATTGATATTTAGTGGTTTATAGCATTTCCCTACAAACATTTTCTTTATACTTTTACCTCCACTGCTAATTTCTATCCACAAGGGTCTCTACATTTTCATCTTTCCTTTCATAAACATCTTCCCTTATAATAGGCTTTAGATCCGGTTTAACATATAAACATACTCCACCTCCTGTTCTATTTGTCCGATCCTTCCGAAAAGGGGAATAACCCTCTAAATTAACTGCCCAGTCATAAATTTTATCCTAAAATGTTTCAGTAATGCCTATGATATCATACTGCTCCCTTGCAGCTTTTAATTCAAGCTCACCCATTTTATCTGTCAGGCTTCTTGCATTAGCAAGCATGCATTTAAGTTTTTTTTCAGCCTGTATTATTATCTTATCTGCTCCTTCCTTTCTGCGCCAATTTGGTTTAGTCTTTAGAAGTTTTCTAGTATTATCTGTATTTACTATGGGTGTCTCACTGCTTGTCAAACTCGCACTTGCCCTCCATAACCCCTTGTTCCTCTTCTATTCTATTTATTTCGTTATCTGTTTCATTCCCCTCCCCCTTCCATCCTAGTTTAAAATCTCCTCCAAACTTTTTAACATTCTCCCCATAGCACAGAAGCTCATTTTAGGATCTTAGTAGGTTATTTAGGCCAAAAGTTGGAAATGATGAAATTAATCTTTTAGAAAACAATATTGAGTCCTTCTAGATCTGTCTTTAATTTAAAGATGTAGAGGGTCTTTTTTTGGGACAGAGTTTTAGTTCCGGTCTCCAACTCTTCTGTTTATCATTATGTGGTCAATCCCCATACACAGTAATCCCTTTAAATCAGAATCATGTTTCATTTTAAAGTGTTATGTGACTTGAGGCCAATGTCAATGTTGTGAATATACGTCAGTATCCTTGTTCTTAAGGGTCTGGTAGTACGACCTATAGTACATACTGAATATTATAAGGACACTGGAGCAGATAAGAAAGTTAAATGCTCAAATAACTGCATTGGTCATCACTTGAGTCTAGGCGCAAACGTAATATTTCCTGTGTTGCCTTCAAATATTTTCTGGGCAAGCTACCTGCCATCTGAACAAGCTCCTCACCCCTACCACGTCCAGCAGTTATCTGAGATCTGACTCCAAAATATCCAGTATGGTCTTTCTCCCTCCAGCAAAAAAGAGAGGTGCATGAGAATTATGCCAGGTAGTGTTAGGACCTGCATTGGGCATGCCGTGAAGTGGCTGCAGGCTTAAAACCTTTTGGCCAAAGGGTTTAACTAAATGACCTTTCTTTCAAGAGCAGATAAGCACTGAGGTATTGCACTATATGTTGTGTCATTTTGTATGATGCGCTGGCTCTTCTGTTTTTGTTTTAATATTTCCTGTGTAGCCTTCAAATATTTTCTGGGCAAGCTACCTGCCATCTGAATAAACTCTTCACCCCTACCACATCCAGCAGTTATCTGAGATCTGACTCCAAAATACAGTAGAGACTACGATTATGCTAAAAAAAACAGTGGCATTCACCAAAAAGACCAGGAATTGCTGGAATACATGCCTTTAACGTGCCTTAAACTAGCCCCAGCATTGATTTATGGCCTATCAGATTAACAGCAGGGGTCCTGTCAGTCCCATTCAAACTGAATTGGACTGCCAGGGACCCCTGCTGTGTTAATCCTATGGGTCGTTAGTCAATGCAGAAATGCCTTAAACGTGCCTCAAACTAGCTCAGAACATATTCTGAATGTAACCCGGCTAGTTTAAAGCAAGCGTTAGGATAATCGTGGCCTCGGCTGTACTGTTCATGGTCCCAAGGTTCAACAACTTATCCAGTCGCTCCTCCTTCTCTTACCATGCATCCCACAACTGGAACAATATACCCAAGACTCTCAAAGCTGCCACCAGTCTAAGTTTTTTCAAATCTATAGCTGTTTTACATTTTAATCTGGTCTGTAACTGACATACAGAACGCCTATAACAAATATTTTTTTTAACTGTGCATGCAATGTCTTTTATATGATGTGTAGCCCAGTCCTCCCTTTAGCTCTTCTCACCTCCGCTGCAGGCGGGTAGCTGGTAAGGGTGTCGCCATTTTGTTTGTGCACTCGCATGCGCAGAAAAGGTTCGCGTATGCAAAGGTTCAAGCAGCCCCAGGTGCTGCACAACACATGACACAGTACAGTCAACAGGGCTGCTAGAATCAACTGAGGGGAGATTGAAACTTTGGGTGTGCTTGAAGTTTGAGCTGACAGTTAGGAGGGTGGCAGTTGGAGCTGGGACAAGGAAGGAGTAAGTTATATGTGCAGATGTCCGTGGCATCTGCACTAGGCTGAACACCCCCTATTATGCCCCAACTAGGCCCCGACTCCCACATAGTTTGTGGATGCGACAGGGACTTGCCCCTCAGATAGGGACCCTGCCATGTTTAGCAATATTAGTTTTAGGGACACAGGGAGATGCCGCATGGTGGCTGCGGCCTTTGGTCCAGGACACAGATCGCCCTACATTAATAAAGACATTGTTTACAGTGGTACAATCCACGAGGGATGCACCCAACATAGAGACAGAGGCTTCGTAGTATCCACATTGCATCCGTGGATCCCAGCATCGTGGCATCAGCGCGCCCGGGTGTGGCATCACCCGGCAGGTACCCAATGCATCAGTGCACCAACTCAAACACTATAGTGGGGCAGTGCTGTCACACACACCTTGGGTGGGGGAGCGGAGCATTGGAGGATACGGCCATGCGTGGCCTGGTTGGTGGTATATATATATCCTAGGTTATTTATGTTCAGTAAAACTGTTATCTTTCATAAGTGTGTGTTTTATTGTATGCGGGTCCTGTAGTGGGGTTATTCTGCATCATAGAATCCTGTAAAGGTGGAGGCACTACCGACCGAACATCGACTCAGGTATACCTCAGGTTCCCAGTAGCGGAGACTCAGATCTCCTGTGCACCACAGGTATTGCACCATATACACACACCGTAGCCACACATCTCTCAGGGGTTTGGGAATGTGCGCTACAATTGGAGGCGCTGCTGAGATATCAGACCTGGGGTGCCCTACTCAGTAGTCTAAATTTGTGAAACCCTTCCGACTGCCATGTTCACACCCACCAGGCAACAGAGCCATGATTGGGCCCTAGAGTACCGCGTGTCCCCGCGCCACGTAGTCACGGTGGGAGGAGAATATATGGTTGTTTATTATATATATTTTTGATTACTGAGGCTGGTTGGCAAAGTTTTGTATTTGGATACTCAATTTGAACATATTTTTTGGATTACAATTGCTCTACAACTTTAGAGAGAATATATATTTATTATTGTGGATTACATTACTATGGAGGAACAACAGGAGGACAATATTCAGGACATTGACTGGAAGCCTGTGTCCACCGATGTAGTGACCATACATACATAGTTACATAGTTACATAGTAGATGAGGTTGAAAAAAGACGCACGTCCATCAAGTTCAACCTATGCTAAATTTAGACAACAGATACTTTATCCTATATCTATACTTACTTATTGATCCAGAGGAAGAAAAAAAGAAAACACAAGAGCGCACCAAGATAAGAGAAATGAAGTGTATTACAAATAATAAAAGATAGTAACCACTTACATGGAATAAAACTTTAATAATCCCCGATCTCGATGATAACTTCTTTGGTAGGGCATCACATAAGGTATGCAGGGGCAGTGTCAATCCTCAGAAATCAGTCCCACACGCTTGGGCTGTCTCTGTAACGCTCTCAGACCTCCACGTGTGTCAGCGTGGCTGAATGCGTTGCGCGCATGCGCAGGAAAAGAAGTAGTTGTGATCGGACTAAAAACACTTGTGTGTGTACTGGCTATGATATAAATATGAGCCAGCAACACAATTCGCAACACGTTTCGTATACGAAAGTATACTTCATCAGGCGTATCTAGGGCACCTGTCTGGGGTCCTTTATATGTCTGTCAAAATTCGTCATTGGTTATTACCAATGACCAAACAACCAATTAGATTGATGGCTAAGAGGGGTGGTTTGTCTTTAGAATACTCCCCTCTCGTGTTTAATTGGCCCTAGAGTACCGTGTGTCCCTGCGCCACGTGGTCGCGGTGGGAGGAGAATATATGGTTGTTTATTATATATATTTTCGATTACTGAGGCTGGTTGGCAAAGTTTTGTATTTGGATACTCAATTTGAACATATTTTTTGGATTACAATTGCTCTACAACTTTAGAGAGAATATATATTTATTATTGTGGATTACATTACTATGGAGGAACAACAGGAGGACAATATTCAGGACATTGATTGGAAGCCTATGTCCACCGATGTAGTGACCATACATACATAGTTACATAGTAGATGAGGTTGAAAAAAGACGCACGTCCATCAAGTTCAACCTACAGTAGCGACATCTTTTATTGCACTGAATGCCGCCGGCAAGCCGGGATCTACCCCAGCTGCCGCCAGTAACAACCGCGCGCCGCCGCGTTTCCCCCACGCACCCCCCCTCCACTTCGCGCGCAATTTTCCTCCCTTCCCGACCCCGTACCCGGCTCCTGCTCTGCCCCTCTGCTTCCCCGCACCCCCGCTTACCTTAATTTGATCTCCACGGGTGTCGGGGAAGCCTGCGGAAGCCGGGGAAGACGGGGAAGCCGGGCGCGCATGTTACTGTGACGTCACAGTGCGCCGCCACGCGCCGCGGCTACCCGCTTCCCAGACGCATGCAGCCGGCGGCTTTTACTCGAATAAAAGCTGCCGCTGCTGTATGCTAAATTTAGACAACAGATACTTTATCCTATATCTATACTTACTTATTGATCCAGAGGAAGGCAAACAAAAAAACCCAGAGTCCTATCATCCAATGATATCTCATAAGGGGAAAAATAAATTCCTTCCTGACTCCAAGAATTGGCAAACTGATTAATCCCTGGGTCAACATCCTTCCCACGTCTTTGATGAGACTAGGGTGTTTTTTGTGATGAACCATCAGATCTGATTGCATATTTGCAGAAATTGGAGAAATTGTTAACGACGAATGTAAGGCTGTGGTGAGATATAACCACCCTAGAAAATTACTTAAGGGTGAATAGAATACCAAGGGGTCTGAGGATCAAAAAATCCCCCACATTTGGATTTAATAAGGAATTTGAAAAAAAGTGGAAGTCAGCCGAAAGAACGAATGTTCTTTCAAACTAATTCAGATCATTGTTGAACATAAGAGTGAAGAGAAATCTACATTGGAAAAATAAATTAAGGGGTTACAGACCAAACTTATCTTATACTATCGCAGAACATAGATGAGGTTGAAAAAGTGATTATGGATAAAAAGCAGACAAAATTCGAGAGAGACATTCAAGACTATATAAAAAAAAACAGGTTCCTGGCAAAAAAATCTCTCCCCAATATGAATAGAAATAAGAATAGATCTAAATCTCCCCATAAATCAAAGAATGAGAGGGACAGAACAACCATTAAAGTAAAAAAATCTATCTTGAAACATCGCTACGCTGAGACGTCAAGTTTTGAATCAGATGCTTCTGATGAGGAGAATTGGAGCCATTCTGTGTCATTTGACCAAAATGAAGACATTTGGAGAACAAGGAATAACACAGGGGGAGTATATCGGGACTCTTCCACTCCTGGTCGAGCATGACCATCTATGCAGATACAGGATGGGGAATCGAGATCTTCTTCTTTTTTAGGATGCGGAGGTCAAAGAGGATGAGGAGAACATCAGAGGGGGGTGACAAAAAGAAAGAAATACTTATAAAACAAACAGAGAATAATGTGATTAACATTTCTAATACTATTCTTACAGTTGATCAATTGACACTCCTGAATATGGGACTTAATTTCGCTCCACAGAGCAACTTCCGCCTCTTTGAAATTATTATAGACCTACAATGTTTCACTTATAAACTTGCACTAACAAAAATATTTTCAGCGGAAAGTCCTTTGGAGGAAGTTGTTCCAGAGTCCACACAATCTCCCCAACAGTCTATGGGGTAGGGTGATTTAGATCCAGGTTTTCAGAATCGTCATTTCACTTTTAGGGAACAGTTTGCCATATCAGATATGGAGGGATTACTAAGGGAACCGCATGATATATCATTATCAGATGATTCTCCATCTGATTTCTTTAGTCATCAACATACACATTTTAGAAAAAAATCATTTTTTTGTGCCAATGCTTGTAAAGGTCCGTACATTTCCACCTTTGAAAAATTGGTGGAAAGAGACCTTAGAATCTTGGCTGATGGGTTTACATTGGGTACCCCCATAATTAATAATTTGACAGGAAGTGAACAACGTGAATTATTGAGTCTTCAAAAGGATAAATCCCTTGTCATAAAAAATATTGACAAGGGGGAGCAATCGTTGTTCAGTCCTCAGACGATTATAAGAACGAGTCATGCAGACAACTGGGGGATTGTAAATCATACAAAAAACTGACTTCATACCCAACCCAGATGTTTAAAAAATAACTGAGATCCCTATTGGAAATTGGTCAGGTCTTATATGTCCTTAACCCCAGAGAATTGGGCTTCCTGTATCCTACTCACCCAGTGGTGCCTATCTTTTACCATCTCCCAAAGATCCATAAATCCTTGACACATCCGCCAGGTAGGCCTATTGTGTCAAGTATTGGATCTTTGTGAGATAGTCTCTCACGTTTCATCGCTGAATATTTACAGCCCTTAGTCCAAAATCTGCCCTCATTTTTGAAAGATTCAAGATATTTGATTGAGGATATACAACATATTAAATGGGAAAAAAGTTTCAGATGGGTTACCATGGATGTAATGTCATTATACCCCATCATTAATCATCAACGGGGTATTGAGGTTGCACAACATTTTCTAAATGTATCTAATCTTTCACCTGCACTGTGCACTTTTCTTATTGAATCTATCACGTTTTTACTCACACACAATTATTTTAGTTTTGATGCATATTTTTATTTACAATCTAGAGGCACAGCTATGGGCACATATTTTGCACCTTCTGATGCAAATTTATTTATGGGGTTATGGGAATCACGTTTTATTTATGGTGACCGTAATCCCTTTAGACACCACATCAAATTCTACAGACGTTATATTGATGACTTACTTTTCGTTTGGGGTGGTGATGCACTGATGTTACAAGAATTCATTGGTATGTTAAATACCAATGAATATAATTTGCACTTCAAATATGAGCACAATATCCATCATATTTGTTATCTGGATCTGATGTTGTACATCGACCAGAAGGAAATATTCAGACAGATGTTTACAGGAAGCCCAATTAAAGGAATTCTTTCCTTGTGGCCAGTGTGGAAAATAGCTGAAGCGCTCAAATGCAGGTATATCTCAAAATGATAATAAGCCAGACCACTGTACCAGGGTACTAACAATTGATATAGTACCTATTGTGTCATATAATGGGTACTATCCTCCTGAAGACAGGTGGTGTGTGGTGCAACCCACTCACCATCAGTCTCATTGGCAGGTTCCCCTGAAAAATATACAAGTACTCACATCCTGGTAGGGCAGGCAGGCAGGCTGTGCAGCTACTCAATGCAATACAGGGAAAAGGGAGACCAAAAAACGCACCAGCACAAACGGAGCAGGAAGAACCCAGGACAAAAAAATGATTTAAAGGGCACTATAATGTGGCAAAAGACCCATCCAATGCATTTCGAACGTCGCAGCGTTCTTTTTCAAGGATAAAACACAATGTGATAACATCCATTATATACCCTCTTACCTGTGGGCCGTTTCGCGCCAAAAATCAGAACCTGATGACGTCATAACAGAGCGACTCAGTGCCGATCTAAGGGCAAAAGGAAGTACCAAAGGCAGTGTGGCCATCTTGGATGTGGGCAAACATAGGAACACAATAACAAAGCTTTATTGACCATTCCAGCAGAACAATCCTCTCGGGTGGATGTTTCTGCCTCACTTGGATCGGCGTGCAAGTGAGGCAGAAACATCCACGAGAGGCAGCATCCAAGTGGAGAACTTTACAGTGCCTGCGGGCAGCTGTTAATGGAAGCTGAACGGCCCACATGAGAGGGAGCCCACGAGGGGAGAGAGGCCTGGAAGAAAGCGTCCACCGCTGGAGGTGCAGAGTCCCAGAGAGTGGTGGTCCACACCAAGTCACACCGGAGGAGGCGGGTGAGCCTGAAGCTTATAAAACTCTTCTCTCCTTGATCACAATGATTGTGATACATGCTTGAATTACTTGTTTTCATTGTAAGTGTTCATTTTTAAACCCTATAAAGTTGAGTTTTTTATTGTACTGGTCTGCACTATGGTTATCATTTCTTTTACATACACATTGCTGCGGAGCTGAGAGTTGGAGACCCCAATACCTGGTGGAAAAAATCCTTCTAGCAGAGACCATTGTGTGTCAAAACCGCTTGATTTTGACTTACATCTTGTAAGTAGGCATCACATATGAGCCAAGAAAGAACGCAGAATTTATACACCAATTTTTAATTGTCTGCACTTAGATTGTTTTCTTGGTTTTTTTTTGTTCTATTTCCCTCCATGCTCCCCCTGGATTACAACTGGAGAGTACATAATATCTATGACATTAAACTGTTGGCACAATACCCTATGGAGGTAAATGCTGCACACTAATAATGGCTAAAATCGTGGGGTAAGCAGTGCATGTGGTGGTAGGTATATAATATATACAATAAATGTTAGCAATATTAACCCGTATCCACATGAAAGCTGATGCAAATCAAAGCATATAGCTAGTAGAAATAATGATATATGCCCCACAGCTGCCGAGTAACACGGACTGATCTCACCCAGTTACTTCCTCCTCCACGACGTCAACGCGATGACGTCATGCCGACGTACGTTTCGCGCGTAGGGGGACCTGCGCATTCTCAAGGTGGGAGGTGCCAGTGCAGAGCAGCGCTATCCTTATATATGCTGCTACCAAGTGGTGGGAGGTGACTAAACCTCCCTCTTTAAGATGTGAGTGGAGATTTATCCACAGTACCCATCTATGCATTAACCATTTGTGTGCTGTATTACTCATATCCAGCCTTATTGGTAACTTACCTTGACTGCCACCACTGTGACTGCGCCCGTTACGTTCACATTTTAATTGGTTTTATTTAGTTTAGAGCGAGCGCTTTATGTTGTTACTCCTGGATTTATTATTAAAGTATTTGTTATTTTGCCATTTGGCGTTTTAGTGGTAATTGTCCTCTCACAGTGATGAGAGCGATTATTTACCTGTACTGAATGGTTGACTGAACCACTTGTATATATTTGGTATTTAAACCCACGCATTTACCTTAGCCTTGTGTGCAGCTACTGAGTGATCTAAGATTCTCCCTAGCAAAATGGCCGACCACATGTAGGCGCTTCCTAATTTCTAGTACATATTGCAGGGAATTTTTAGAAGGGGACTGCTGTTCCTCCCAGGACTCCTTTAGGAGGTCTAGGATACCCCGGGGTTGGCGGCCATACAGCAGTTCAAATGGAGAGAATTCTGTGGAGGCCTGTGGAACTTCCCGCACTGTAAACAGCAGAAAAGGGAGAAGTTCATCCCAGGCTCTCTTCTCTGAATCTACAAATTTCCTCAGCATCCCTTTTAGAGTTCAGTTAAATCTTTCCACCAATCCGTCAGTCTGTGGATGGTAGACTGATGTCCGAACAGACTTGACCTCTAGTAATTTTAAGACATCCTGCATCAGTTTAGCCATACAATTTGTACCTTGGTCTGTCAACATAACCTGGGGAAGTCCAACCCGTGAGAACAGCTCCAACAACTTGCTGGTTACTTGCTTCGCCGTTGATGTTCTCAGGGGGAAAGCCTCAGGATATCTTATTGCATAGTCAACTATTACAAGAATAAACCTGTGTCCTTTCGCAGAAGGTTCTAGAGGTCCTACCAAGTCTACCCCAATCCTCTCAAAGGGAACAGACACCAAGGGTAGAGGAACCAAAGGGGCTGGTTTTTGTCCCTTCGGCCTAGTTAGCTGGCACTCCGGACATGCCGCACATAACTTAGCAATATCACTATGCATCCCTGGCCAATAGAATCGGGATGAAATACGGTCCAACGTTTTATCCCTGCCCAGGTGACCACCCCAAGGGACAGTATGGGCTAGAGTGAACACAGATTTAACAAACGCCTTGGGAACCAATATCTGTCTGGTGACCTTCCCTGTTTGTGTCTGCATATTCACCCTATACAGGATATCATTTGATAATTCAAAATGGGGGAATAGTATCACCCCCTGTGCATTTAAAATCTGCTCATCAATTTTTACCACTTTGTCATACTGTCTAGCAAGGACTGGGTCTTCCCTTTGCCTCTGGCAAATGTCAGGGAGGTATAGGCCTGGTAAATCTCCAGGGCCCATATCCCCCTCCCTCTGGCCATCCCCAGCCATCACTTGTGACTTCTGGCTACTAGAATAGTCACCTTGAGACCCAGATTTCTGCAACCAGTCCTGTTTGTCAGAGCGCTTTGCTTCCGAGTCTTTGGAACCCGGTGTCTACTGGGAAAAAGGTCTGCCAAGAAGGGGAACAGTTTGCCAGGGTTCTCCTGAGCCATAGAATAAGGCTCCTCGTGAGAGACTGGAGCCATTAGGTCCAAAAAAAAGGCCAGTCCCGGCTGAGCACAACGGGGGCAGGGAGCCAAGGAGCGACTCCTACTTCGAGGTAGGCCTCCTGACCTTTTACCTGTAGCCGGATTTTTGCCATCGGATACCGTTTTACATTGCCGTGTATACATTTTATACTCCATGGGGAGTCAAAAGAACACACGTTAGGCGGTAACAGTTCCAGGAGGACCAGAGTTTTCCCAGAGCCCGAATCTACAAGGGCCTGCACGGTTTTTCCCCAACCTGGGCTGGAAGTAGCCAGGGCTTGTAATTTTCTCCAGTGAAGGCCGAGGTGACGGTCCTGCTGAATGAGCAATCCATCAGTGGACAGTCCACCTACCGGTGGCCTTGTTCTCCGCAGGCAGAACATGTAGAGGGTTCCCTCGCAGGATGGGGCCGTGGATAGCTCTACGCTGGACCGGATACAGGAGACCAGGCATCTGGTGGGTCTTGTGGGCGACATCCTCCAAAGTTCCTCTCATTTTGCGACGAGTTGACATCAGGAAGGAGATGAGGGTCTCGTCGGGGACCAGCATTTGGACTCCGCCCTTGGTGGAACGACTGCTCCTTCCATTGGACTTGGCGGTTGCGCATGGACGGGCTTTATTTTCCCCGTTGTTCCTACCTCCCTCTTTGGGCATCCGCAGGTGCCGGTAGAGTTGGATCCGTCGGGTCCAGGACACTCGCCTGCTCCTCAGCCCCAAGGAAGTTCTCCACGAGTCGGACCGCCAAAGCTAGGGTTTCAGCAGCGTGGCGTTTTACCCACGAGCGTGCGGAAGGGGGTATTATTTGTAGGAATTGTTCCAAAACCACCTGCTCAAGAATTGCCTCCTTAGTGCAGTCCTCAGGTTATATCCAGCGTGTACACAAGTCCAATAACCACTGAGCGAGGACCCGGGGTCTCATCTTAGCGGTGTACTTCATGTTCTGAAACTGCTGCCGGTAGGTCTCTGGGGTCAGACCTAAGCGATCCAGTATGGCGGCTTTCACTTGTCGATAGTCCATTGCCTGATCTGCAGGGAGGCCCTGATATGAGGCCTGGGCTTCTCCTATGAGGAGCGGGGCCAAAGCTGTTGCCCAGCGATCTGCAGCCCAGCCCTGAGCTTCGGCAACCCTTTCAAATGGCAGTAGAAAAGCCTCTGGATTCTCGTTTGGAGCCATTTTCCTCAGGAGTACCGGGGATTTGTTTGCAAGTTCTGGACTGGCAGACCCCTGGAATTTGGTCAGCAGCTTGGCCATCCGCTCATCCTGTGCTCGAAGAAGAAACAGGTGCGCAATTCACATCAGGACATGGAAAAGAAGTAGAGACACCAAATAGTGCAATATTGTCAACCCCAACAAATGAAATCAATGTTGATAGCTCTATAAAATTTGCACTCAGGTGTACAACGTTATAGTAAGGCGTTGTGGTTATTAGAAGTTTCCAACTTTAGTTTCCAGATAGGTACTCCATATCCATAGAAAAGGAAGGGAAATCCATATACAACAAAGGAAAAAGCAAAATAGAATAATACTGCTTTTAATATTAAAAACACAAAGTATTCCACTTACATAAGTGCCTTTGTGGTGAGCATTCAGACCACCCTGGGTCATATGGACAGACAGTTATCTTCACAGCAACAGCATCTGCTCCGCGGCCATCACAGCAAACACTGGGCTGATTAAAGTAGTCCTCCACTCTGGATGTCACCAACAAAGTGCCACTCTGTAGTCAATGATTCACCCAACGCGCGTTTCCACTTAAAAGTCTTCCTCGTGGGCTAATTGGCCATCCGCTCATCCTGTGCTGCCTGCTGCTGGGTTAGGAGCTGGGTTTGCTGCTGCAATAGTAGTTGGGCCTGCTCCTGCATTAACAGTCCCTGTTGTTTGGTCTGCTCCTGCATTAACTGTCCCTGCTGTCTGGTCTGCTCGCACAGAAACTCTTAAAAAAATTCTTACATTTTTCTCATTCTTGATACAATGGCGGATTTCGGCGCAACTGCGCATGTCTGACTCAGAGAGCCTGCTGGGGTACTTCAAAGAACTTTATTGATCCAACACACAAGGGCTAACACCGCATTCTCCCCCTCACCCTGTTTGTGTGTGTGGCCCTTTTACTGCAGGAGACTTTCAAAATCCCGGCACTTCTGACACCATATGTTGCAGGGTACATGCAACTACACACGCGGGATCTCTTGACAAGGCTTATTTATTTAGCCTTAAAACATACTGCACACAAAACAAAATAGCTTCTCTTCAGCAGACAAAACAAAATAGCTTATCTTCAGCATGGCAAACAAAGCAGTTTCTCTTCAGCATGGCAAACAAAGCAGTTTCTCTTTAGCATACAGGACACAACAGTTCATAAAACATGTACTTTGCAACACAGACCTTACAGCAGTAATCTCTTCAGTAACTCACTCCTGTCTCCTGACCAGCTAGCCTGCATGTGTGTACAGCCTGGGGTTTTTAACACACCTTGATTAGGCAGCTGGGATCCAACTAATTGTCATGAGCTTTTCAGCTGAAGTTAACCTCATCACTGCTGCACTGCAGACTAAACATATGTCTGCCAGGCATATAGCTGGTGGCTTTTATTTACCCTGTCACAACTGGCAATTCCGGAGAGTGAGTAATGCATACCTTAAGTGCGGGCTTCTGAGGCACCCTGCTGATGCGTCGCCGGGCTGTCGGCAGAAGTCCGGACTTAACAAAGACAGTGACAGAACACAGTGTTACTTTAGGAGGAGTTATTATAAACAATTTGCCCAGCAGATGTCCAGATGTCCGGGACAGAGGTAGACATTCTGCTACCAGAAATGGGGGCTTGGTTAGGTATGCTAAGCGGCTCAGGTGTGATGTTAGCGCATGACCCTTGGCATACCATGAAGCCTCTTGCCCAGATGCAGGAACTGTGGGCAACTCTGCCATAGGGTGGAAATTTGGTTCCCACACTGAGATTGGCTGCAAATAGTACAGATAGGCTTGAATAGTTTTAAAAGTCCATGCAGCCAGTCAGGAGGTAGATTCACCTAGAATTCACCTAAGAGTCGTCTAAGAAACATCATGCAGTACAAAGACTGTTCCATCGTAACTAAGGATTGTACCCCGCTTCAAGAGTTCGTTTGAAAAAAGGATTGGCGAACAAATCCTTCAAGGGCCGAACAAATAGATTACTTTCGACTGACAAACAGGGGTCGCATGCCAGAGCCAAGGTAAGGAGGGGAGGCACGAGAAGGGGGGAAGGGGAGAGCCAGCAGGGGGGGCAGGGGAAAAATATTGTGCACCCCTGTCCTCATCTACCATCAGATCCGTTCCACCTGGATTTTGTGAAATTCACCATCAAATTTTATATTAGATCCCCTTGCGGATTTTGTAAAATCCATTTCGCCCAGACTCTAAAATGAGAGACAGCGAGACACCTATTTTAGTAGAGTCCCAAATATAATATATATCACCTCAAACCTCCCTTCATATAATGTCAAGAGGCACATGTGCTCAAAAAGGAGCGATGCCTGGGAGATATGCAAAGTATATTTAAGTGATTTACACTACACTTCCTAAAAGGATTTCCATAACTACTATTTTGACAAGCCTTGTGAGGAAGCCACCTTGGAAGGAAGGTGGTACTGGTGTCAGGCCCAAAAGGATCAGAACCCATAACTTCTGCTAGTCTGGGCAGCAGAAAACTAAACCACATACTGGGTAGCTCCACTGTCACAGCATACTTTTGAGTTCTACTGCTCAAACCTGTAGCTAATCCAGCTATTAGCGCATTTCACAGGTATCTCAGGTGTGCTAATTTTTGTGCATAAGGAACATTGAACTGGCAACGATGAAGTGGAAGTGGTAAGTTTTAAAAGGAAGCCAGGGGGATGGGTGGAGTTCAAAAGTATGCTGTGACACTAGTGCTGCCCAGCAGCTGGTTTAGTTAACACTACTAGAGCTGCTGTCCTGAATAACAGACGTTGTGGGTTCTGATCCTGTTGGGTCTGATACCAGTACCCCCTTTTTTACAAGGCCCCTTAGGTTTGTAAAGGTAGATCTTATGGAAAACTTTTAGGAAGTGTGAGTCATTTGAATATACTTTGCATATTTCATTAACAGGTATCTAAGGTGTACTTGTTTTTCAGTACAGATGTCTATCCATATGTAATTTAGAGAGAGGTTTGGGGATATATATAGTACTTTGGACTCAACTAAAATAGTCTCCCTCTCTCCCTCTTTTTTTAGACATATATGCAAATGAAAGAACTTGCGGAAATGTCACCTACCTCTAATTTTCACAATCTTTTACAATGATCACATAGGGGGTATTGTATTTATTTTGTGTGCGGAGGGGGTATTGTATTTTTTTGGTGGTGTTGTGGGGGGTAATTATTGTTGGAGGATTGTGTGTGTGGCCAGGGTAAGAGGGGGGAATGGGGTGTGAGGATGGTGGGTTTGAAGGAGTGTGATTGAGTGGGAGGGGGTAATTAAGTGATAGCGGAGGGGGGAGAGTGAGAGAAATATATGGGAGATATATTGATAAATATTTATCCAACTGTATTTCGTCTTGAAAAAAGATTTTAGCAATGCTTCTATTGCTGGATTGTCTCGTGTTCTCCCTTATAATCAATCTTCTTAATTCCCATGCTCTCCTAGACCATTTACAATCTGGCTTTCGTATAGCTCACTCAACAGAAACTGTGCTTACTAAAGTAGCCAATTATCAACATGAAGCAAAATCCCATGTTCACTTTTGCATAGTAATTTTACTCGAACACTCTGCTGCTTTTGATACTGTCGATTACTCTCTTCTCCTTCATATTCTAAACTTTCTTTGTAGAGAGTAGACAGAAGAAGAGGGAAAGATTAGTAGTTTGGTGTGACAGGGTGAAGTCAGGTACTAATAGTAATGCCTGGGAAACATACATCTGAGTCCTTCATCCAGCACTCAGAGGGTTAACCCAGGAAGAATGATTCGGCAATCAGGAAGTAAGCGTAGACAGCTGACAACCACCTTTGATAAGGAATGTAATGCTTGAGAAAGGTGGCTGTCTCAGACTGCAGAGCTGTCCTATGCAAGCTGCTAGCCAGATGGATTTCTAACCCTCTCTCTAAAACACAGTAAGAACTTTAATATTGTTTCCTGACTGTTGTGTTATATGTTAAAAGGTTGGGAACTGGAAATAGCAAGCAAGCCTGATAGATAGGGCTTGGATTGTTAGAGAATTCTCCCAATGTGGAGTAGGTGTTATTTTGCTGCAATGTTTCCTATGCATTTTGTATTGCCTTAAAGGGACAGTGTGCCCAAATGTTTAGTTCTGCTGTGGAGAAATAAAACCACTTAACATTTGCTTTAACCTAAAACTTCACATGTGGACTATTGTCTGACCTCGCCTACAGGCTGTCCTGCCAAATTCGGTTTAGGAGATGTTAAGCTCATGGTAATGGACAGAAATCCTGGAAAAGATTGTGCAAAGACAGTTGGTGACACGAGACAAGAGAGCGGGGTAGAGGTTTTTTTTTAGAATAGGCATAATGCATCGTTTATTGTTTGAAATTAAAACTGAATTATAGAGGTGTTTTATTTGTAACTAGTATTAGTAAATATAAATGATTACTGTAATAATATTAATAATAGCAATACTGTAAAAATGTTACACTTTGTTAATTGATATAATGAAACATCCATGCTGCATCAAATATATTTTTGACATAGCATAGCAACTTCATTTCGATGGAGAAATGTCAGGTTTGTAAGTGTAATTTAAAATTATATTTCTGTGCACCCATCTTGTGCCAAAAAAGCTGGTTGTGACGGTTAATACATTCTGTAGGCCCAGAGATGTTAGCATAATTCTTCAATTAAAGGGGAAATATATGAGTAGGTGTTATAGACATTGACACTGCAGGCGTAGAAAATAAATGGGAAAGCAGGGATATGTAAGTAAATAGTTTAGTATCTCATTGCTAAGCCAAATAACTGAAATCAGAAGGGATGGAATTCCACATTAGATCATCTAAAATAATGATATAAAAAACATTACATCTGCCAGTAGTGCACATAACATGGCAGAAAACCAAAAACTGTAATGCTTACACATATAATTATGTAACATCTTTAAACCATTTTAAGTTTCAATTAAACAAGCATCTAATCAACTATAATTCAATTCAATACATAATTCATAACTTCAGAAGAAGCGGTTGCAAAACGTATGTCAGGGCTTCCAATTACCATTGGTCTTCCAATCTGAGTAGATGCTACACTATTTAAAACCAGAGACAGAACATAAAACACAGACAGAGCTCAGTGCACATCCAGTGAAACTTATACACGGTACACTGCCTAAATATATATGTATAGATATCTAATAAATAAAATAGTCTTTTAGTTTGGCCAAATTGTTGTAAGCCCCTGAGCCACTACACGGCAGACCACATCTCAAGGGTCCCTAACACTAATATAAATTCTTAATAACCTGTGTATTACCAGGAAAAATGATTTATAATAAATCTGTCAAAATTAGTTGCATAGTTCTAAGTCTGATGGAAGCTTTTATTAACATGTACATTACTAGGAAAAGCACTCTGTATTAGATTTCTCACAATCATGCTGCAAGCAAGCAAGTTCCCCTGAGAGTGGGAGATGCTATAGAGTGAGCTTTTAACCATTTAAATGTGGGAGTGGGTGAGCTTCAATTAGGTAGGAGGTTGCCACCCTCCAATCAGCTAAGACTAGCTGATCAAGAATTGTAAAACATACAGGACACCTACAAGCTCATATTGAACCCCCAAAATAACCAAAACATATATATATACGCATAGAAGTGTCACAGAGGAGTGCTACTGAGCATGGCAATATATATTTAAAACCAGAGACAGAACATAAAACACAGAGAGAACTCAGGGCACATCCAGTGAAACTTATACACAGTACAGTGCCTAAATATATATGTATAGATATCTATTAAATAAAATAGTCTTTTACGTTAACATTTTGGCCAAATTGTTGTAAGCCCTTGAGCCACTACACGGCAGACCACATCTCATGTGTCCCTAACACTAAAATAAATTCGTAATAACCTGTGCATTATGAAACATACAGGACACCTACAAGCTCATATTGAACCCCCAAAATAACCACAACATATATATAAGCATATAAGTGTCACAGAGGAGTGCAACTGAGCATGGCAATATATATTTAAAACCAGAGACAGAACATAAAATACAGACAGAGCTCAGTGCACATCCTGTGTAACTCATACATGGTACAGTGCCTAAATATATATGTATAGATATCTAATAAATAAAATAGTCTTTTAGTTTGGCCAAATTGTTGTATGCCCCTGAGCCACTACACGGCAGACCACACTCAAGGGTCCCTAACACTAATATAAATTCTTAATAACCTGTGTATTACCAGGAAAAATGATTTATAATAAATCTGTCAAAATTAGTTGCATAGTTCTAAGGCTGGGGCCATAGAGGGGTGAGGCGTTCGGAGCCGCGCTGAAGCTGAGGCTTGCCTGCTGAAATCTGAGCGATTTCATGCCCATGCAGGCGAGCCAGCGGGTGCGATCGGAGGTGGGGGAGACTGAGGTAGGCGGGGCAGTGACGTCGCTTGGCCAATCGCCCGCGACACACCGACGTCAACATCAAGGCACCGACGTCACGGCGCCGTGACGTTGACGCTGCTCCACGCTGATTGGATTTTTTCAGCCGACAGCGCGCTGAAAAACAGCTTGACTGTCGACTGAAAAATCCAGCGCCTCCGCACACCTGCAGACGCTCGCATGAGCCCCCTCTCAAGGCATCCTCATTGAGGATGCAGGGGCTCAGCGCGGAGCGTCCGCACGGCTCAGCGTGGCCTGTCCTTCTATGGACTCGGCCTAAGTCTGATTGAAGCTTTTATTAACCTGTACATTACCAGGAAAAGCACTCTGTATTAGATTTGTCACAATCATATTGCAAGCAAGCAAGTTCCCCTGAGAGTGGGAAATGCTATGGAGTGAGCTTTTAACCATTTAAATGTGTAAGGGGGAGAGCTTCAATTAGGTAGGAGGTTGCCACCCTCCAATCAGCTAAGACTAGCTGAACAAGAATTGTAAAAGATGTGGTCAGCCGTGTAGTGGCTCAGGGGCTTACAACAATTTGGCCAAAATGTAAAACTAAAAGACTATTTTATTTAATAGATATCTATACATATATGTTTAGGCACTGTACCGTGTATAAGTTTCACTGGATGTGCACTGAGCTCTGTCTGTGTTTTATGTTCTGTCTCTGGTTTTAAATATATATTGCCATGCTCAGTAGCACTCCTCTGTGACACTTATATGCTTATATATATGTTGTGGTTATTTTGGGGGTTCAATATGAGCTTATAGGTGTCCTGTATGTTTCACAATTCTTGTTCAATTAGTCTTAGCTGATCGGAGGGTGGCAACCTCCTACCTAATTTAAGCTCACCCCTCCCACATTTAAATGGTTAAAAGCTCACTCCATAGCATCTCCCACTCTCAGGGGAACTTGCTTGCTTGCAGTTTGATTGTGACAAATCTAATACAGAGTGCTTTTCCTGGTAATGTACAGGTTAATAAAAGCTTCAGTCAGACTTAGAACTATGCAAATAATTTTGACAGATTTATTATAAATCATTCTTCCTGGTAATGCACAGGTTATTAAGAATTTATATTAGTGTTAGGGACCCATGAGATGTGGTCTGTCGTGTAGTGGCTCAGGGGCTTACAACAATTTGGCCAAAATGTTAAACTAAAAGACCATTCTATTTAATAGATATCTATACATATATATTTAGGCACTGTACCGTGTATGAGTTTCACTGGATGTGCACTGAGCTCTCTCTGTGTTTATGTTCTGTCTCTGGTTTTAAATATATATTGCCATGCTCAGTAGCACTCCTCTGTGACACTTATATGCTTATATATATGTTGTGGTTATTTTGGGGGTTCAATATGAGCTTGTAGGTTTCATGTATGTTTCACAATTCTTGTTCAGTTAGTCTTAGCTGATTGGAGGGTGGCAACCTCCTACCTAATTTAAGCTCACCCCTCCCACATTTAAATGGTTAAAAGCTCACTCCATAGCATCTCCCACTCTCAGGGGAACTTGCTTGCTTGCAGTTTGATTATGACAAATCTAATACAGAGTGCTTTTCCTGGTAATGTACAGGTTAATAAAAACTTCAGTCAGACTTAGAACTATGCAATTAATTTTGACAGATTTATTATAAATCATTTTTCCTGGTAATGCACAGGTAATTAAGAATTTATATTAGTGTTAGGGACCCTTGAGATGTGGTCTGCCGTGTAGTGGCTCATGGGCTTACAACAATTTGGCCAAAATGTTAAACTAAAAGACCATTTTATTTTATAGATATCTATACATATATATTTAGGCACTGTACCATGTATGAGTTACACAGGATGTGCACTGAGCTCTGTCTGTATTTTATGTTCTGTCTCTGGTTTTAAATATATATTGCCATGCTCAGTTGCACTCCTCTGTGACACTTATATGCTTATATATATGTTGTGGTTATTTTGGGGGTTCAATATGAGCTTGTAGGTGTCCTGTATGTTTCATAATGCACTGGTTATTACGAATTTATATTAGTGTTAGGGACCCTTGAGATGTGGTCTGCCGTGTAGTGGCTCAAGGGCTTACAACAATTTGGCCAAAATGTTAAAGTAAAAGACTATTTTATTTTATAGATATCTATACATATATATTTAGGCACTGTACTGTGTATAAGTGTCACTGGATGTGCACTGAGCTCTCTCTGTGTTTTATGTTCTGTCTCTGGTTTTAAATATATATTGCCATGCTCAGTAGCACGTCTCTGTGACACTTATATGCTTATATATATATTGTGGTTATTTTGGGGGTTCAATATGAGCTTTTAGGTGTTCTGTATGTTTTACAATTCTTTTTCAGCTAGTCTTAGCTGATTGGAGGGTGGCAACCTCCTTCCTAATTGAAGCTCACCTCCTCCCAATTTTTAATGGTTAAAAGCTCACTCTGTTGCATCTCCCACTCTCAGGGGATCTTGCTTGCTTACAGTTTGATTGTGACAAATCTAATACTGAGTCATTTTCCTGGTAATGTACAGGTTAATAAGAGCTTCAATCAGACTTAGAACTTTCCAACTAATTTTGACAGATTTATTATAAATCATTCTTCCTGGTAATGTACAGGTTATTAAGAATTTATATTAGTGTTAGGTACCCTTGAGATGTGGTCTGCCGTGTAGTGGCTCAAGGGCTTACAACACTTTGGCCAAAATGTTAACCTAAAAGACCGTTTTATTCAAAAGATATCTATACATATAGATTTAGGCACTGTACCGTGTATAAGTTTCATTGGATGTGCACTGAGCTTTGTCTGTGTTTCATGTTCTGTCTCTGGTTTTAAATATATATTGCCATGCTCAATAGCACTCCTCTGTGACACTTATATGCTTATATATATGGTGTGGTTATTTTGGGGGTTCAATATGAGCTTGTAGGTGTCCTGTATGTTTTAGACACTACACTATGCCATGCCATGTGGCTTTCTCCCTCACCATGCTTCTTCTATGTTTTCTGTTTTACCTACAGATTTACAGATTGTGCTCTGTTTTGTGATAATATACTTGCTTTATATTTATTTCATCTTAATGATCTTGAGACCATCATTTTTCTCTGGTATCTATTTGACTTCCTTATAGTTGTTTATTATTGGTATATTACATTATGCTGACCAGCCGGTCTAGTGTATTGTAGAGGGAGAAAGGGGGTGGCCCGGGATTAAAGGGGTTACACCCCATTTGGCCATCCCCTGTCCTCACCAGGGAGACAAGGGGTTAATTGGGCTGAGGTCCAGAAATGTGATTTAACCCTTGTTATGACATGAAAGTGTGTATTCCCCTGTTCCCCTGCTTTATTGTGATATCTTGTTTTACCAGTGTCTGCATCACACACACACTAGGATCCATCCGGGAGTACAAAGGTTAATAGTTATTTAATGATTATAGCCCTTTGTGTAATTTTCCCGCCTTTTCAGGCACAATTTTGCAGGGTCCCATAGGCCGCCATTGGATCTCCATACGTTTCAATGGCAAATCTTGCTGTTTTGGTCCTGTTTCCTGTGAAGACCAGCAGGTGGCGCCCGAGAGGAGGAGCGGCGGTTTCCCATTGTAAGTCAATGGGCCCATTGACTTCAATGGAGATTCCTCGAAGGAGCTTTCCATCAACCGCAAAACCGCAAAGCGGATACTTTTTCTAAAAGAGAGCTTTGATCACTTATTAGCCAAGTTCAACGACAAGTGGCGTGGGAATAAACAGTTCTAGAGCACCTAGAAATAAAATTATTTTTGCCCCTAGTTCCTAGACCTCCCCCAACTCGACCACCACTGGGTCCCCGAATCCTGGACCCCTGATAAGGGTCGAACCGAGAAGAGCGGGTCGCGCCATAGGTTCCAATGGCGGCGGCAAAACAGCTCAAGAAAACAGCTAAGTGTGAAAATCTGAAATTTAGGAATCCATATCTCCGGTTCCGGAGGGTCAAGAGGGCCAGGGTTTGGGGTACCTGTACTCACTGCTCCGGCATCGCTGCAGAACCATCCTTGACCCTCTTGGACCAACCCGATGGAGTATGGACCCCCTTCAAAGTTCAGGACTTTTCCCATAGACTCCAATGGCAGCCAATCTCCATTGACCGGCTATGGCGGAAAATCCCCATTGACTTCAACGGCGGCGTAGCCCCGTTGAAAGTCTATGGCGGCAGATTCCCATAGCCGCCAACGGCGGCGGTTTGCCATTGAAAGTCTATGGCGGCGAAGCCCGCTGTTTTCAATGGGGACTTAGTGAAAAACCGTGATTTAATTTACAGCGGAGATTTTTGTATTAAAATGAGAAACGGTTTTAAGTGTATTTGTGTAACTCCGGTTTCCTGGGTCCCAGCAGGCTGAAACTCGGACCATATGTTGTCCCAGTTCCTGCATTGAGAACTGGGAAGTTTGGACCCGCTGGACCAAACGAAACCGGATATTTTAATATGGTTGTGTATTATCTTTAATCCTGTGTTCCAAGGTATGGACAGAAACCAGCGGAAATTCTTTTGGCCATAAGGCAGCAGATGGCCAAGGAAGTGCCCTAATGTCTAGAATTTAAGTGCTGTTTAAGTGCTGTTCAAAGGAGTTTATCACCTACACTGTTTACAGGAGGGGGGAGATGACTCAAACCAGAGCAGTTTGTAAGTGTCCCATTTCACACCTTACAACAAAGAGTATCCTGTCAGAAATTCCACTTAGTAGACTGGCTGGCATTCCTGATGCAAATGTGGGGTTACAGAAATGAGACCCTAGAGTCCAACTGCGCATGTGCCAACTAGCTGGGGGGCATGTATCTAAATGTGTTCCGACATTAATGAATGGCTACAGTTAATTGCTGACCAATCACCTGTACTTAATGTTAAGGATAGGGTTACAAAAGGTTTATAAACTGCTGTCCACCCTTTATCCTTTGTCTTCCGATATCATCTTGATTGTACCTGATTGCGAGAGAATTGCTATGCAATATACTTCTCATCCCCCATCCCCAAAGTCAGTGTACTTCTTGTCTGTTACTGTATTATATCGTGTGTTCACCTATCCAAAGGAATAAATCAACTTTATTATATCTAAGCCTCGTTCAGTTCAAACCCAGTTATTTGGTGTAAATTACAACCTGTCATAAGCTATCGTCACATGTATACAGTATTTTTTTTGCATCTGTAGATCTATTTTGGAACCTTAAAGGTATTGCAGATAGTGTTTTTAGTGTTTTTCTATTGTATGCTTTATTATTGTTCATGTTTTTATAACTAAGTATGTGTTGAATGAGCCAGCAATGTACTATGAGAAAGAAGCACTGTTATTTACTTTGCAACTTGATATGCTATGAGGCATATTTACAAAAGCCATACAAGCTTCTCTATGGACACAAATAAATAAAAGCAACTTTATTAGATTCATATGATCATTTTTGTCTAAGCCAAATTTACATTAATAAAGTAAAATAAAAAAAACTAAAATAGATAAAATCCTTTATATTAGACATAAATGTGTTTAATACATTGATGCAATAATAATAAACTTATACATATGAGGTTATCTTATAATATGTAGGGCATTGTTTTTCTTTTCCAGCTTCAGTCTCCATTTATGAATCTTAGACCACTTCACTATGCATTATCTGATGAATTCTATGCATTATGTAGATTTGATTTTCCAAATACAACCTTATCAATTATTTACTATTCTGTGTTTTAGTGCTATAACAAGACTTGTAAAAAAAAAATTCATGTGGCAAAAACGCAATAAATTATACAGTTAGTGGCACAATTGATTAAATTGTACTGGCTGGAACACCTCCAACTGCAACATCAATAACGAAGCCAACTATGTATTAGTCAAATGTTATTTAAGAAAAGAGATTCAAAGCATGGCTACATACTGTAATGTTACAAGTTTGTTACATAATTACAAGAAAATCTTTTATGCCAACAATAAAAAGGAGATGGGGTGGGGGGGCATACATTTAAGAAGCATATGCATCAACTCACAAAATGGTTGAATTCTGGGTCAAAAACATTGTTCCAGATGTTTTGATTGCAATAGGATTTTTATTACTGAAACGTGGTGCTTTTTTTGCTGCAAATATGTAAGGTAGCGGCTGAGGTAGCGGCTATCCGCTATGGTAATGAAGCTGCATTAATGTACATTTTAATAATATTGTGCGGGATCAGGGGGTCCCCTGAGCTGAACCGCATTGATTTCTGCCTCAGAGACCCCCTGCTTCCCGAGTTACAGGCCCCTGTATGGGGCATCGGAGGCCAATGTCACCGCCATCTTTATAGCGTCCAAGACGCGACGTGGGCTCTATAAAGATGGCGGCGATACTGGCACCGATGCCCAAAACCGGAGCCTGTAACTCGGGCAGCAGGGGGTCCCTGAGGCATAAATCAATGCGGTTCAGCTCAGGGGAGATGGGAGGCCACCGGTTCTTCCAAACAGGTGTCCCCCATGGACCCAGCAGCCTGGTACCCGTGAGAAGCCCGAGGATACCGCAGGTGGTCTCCAGAGGTCTCTCGCATACCAAAAGGAACCGACCCTGTATGTAAAAAAAAAAACGGACCTATATATTAAATACATCAATCCCTCCCCCCCCCAACAAATACAGTACAATAATGTGCAAAATAACTATTATCCAGATATGGATAATAGATTATTTGCCTATTATGAAACACATAAAACATGCATAAATCAAAACATGAATTCTTAATCTTAAAATCACCACATTGCATGTTACAATAAATCCAGCAGCAATTGTAAATATAACCCAACAAACCATCAGCTACACAAATGTATATGAAATGTCACACAATTGCATTGAGTGTGAACATGATGCAATTAATCTGTGCATCATGTAACACTATGCTAAATATATGTAACCATAAAATACACTATGAACAATGTCCCCTAACCACCAATGCCATCATGAAAATCAAATAGAAACTAAGTAACATCAATAAAATTACCATCAATCAATTAATCCATTTTCTAAACCAATTACAATACAATACAAATCAATTATACAATTCCCTATTCAATTCCTAAAGCCAAACCATTGCCAAAAGAATTCTAATTGAAAGTAACAACAATCATTCCAATCTAACTACCAGAAATAAGCCATTAAAAATAACCTGTGATTAAATACAAATTACATTATCACACCAATGTCTAAATAAAGCTGATAAATACATCAGCCATACATGAAAAGAACATAAACATCAGCAAAACAATCAATTATTATCCCTGTATGTCTATCCATATAGATAGATATACATAACATACAGGGGCAATAATATAGCATAAAAACAATGCATTTACATCCAAAAATCACATAGAATACACCCATTCAGTGTCCGTGAATGTATGTATATCCATAGGAACATAGATACATTCACGGGCATTAAAAGTGACTGAAAAAATAAAAGACATTAATCAAAAATAAAAAAAACCTGTAAAAGTAAAAAGAATACACTTTTCTTTTGTTTACTTACCATTCGATGCCCATTCACCGAAATCCAGGCGACCCGGAAGCACTGGAACCAATCCACAGGTAACCATAAAATAATAAACCCTTACAATCCATAACGGTGTCTTCTTTCTTCTATTTGTAGTCCTTCCGTCAGTCTTGGGGTCTTCTTTTCTTCTTTGGGGTCTTCTCCGTCTTCTTCCGTCTTCTTCCATCTTCTTCTGCCACACCCTTCTTTTCTTCTTAGGGGGGGAGGTGCTCCCTCCTCGGCGTCTAGCTTCAAAATGAGGCGACATAGGCTTTTATAGGCCTATGACGTCACATTTTGGTATAATGTTTCCCACGGTCCTGATTGGGCCGTAAAAAACATGTGATTTGTAAAAAAAAAAAAAAAAAATGACGTAATTTAAAGGCAATGACGCCAGCCAATCAGAATGGCTGAGTTTCAATTGCCTTTAAGATGACGTCATCAAAACAAAAATGGCCGGCGACACATGGTACGGTAGCTAATCAGAGCATGGGAACTCCATCCCAATTCTGATTGGCTGAAGCAAAGCCTCTGTCACATGGTCTACTTGAGCTAATCAGAGTCATTGCCTTTAAATGACGTCATCATTTTTTTTTTTTTTACAAATCACATGTTTTTCACGGCCCAATCAGGACCGTGGGAAACATTTGACCAAAATGTGACGTCATAGGCCTATAAAAGCCTATGTCGCCTCATTTTGAAGCCAGACGCCGAGGAGGGAACACCTCCCCTCCTAAGAAGAAAAGAAGGGCGTGGCAGAAGAAGATGGAAGAAGACGGAAGAAGACGGAGAAGACCCCAAAGAAGAAAAGAAGACCCCAAAACTGACGGGAAGGATTACAAATAGAAAAAAGAAGACACCGTTATGGATTGTAAGGGTTTATTATTTTATGGTTACCTGTGGATTGGTTCCAGTGCTTCTGGGTCACCTGGATTTCGGTGAGTGGGCATCTAATGGTAAGTAAACAAAAGAAAAGTGTATTATTTTTACTTTTACAAGTTTTTTTGATTTTTGATTCATGTCTTTTATTTTTTCAGTCCCATTTAATGCCCGTGAATGTATCTATGTACCTATGGATATACATACATTCACAGACACTGAATGGGTGTATTCTATGTGATTTCTGGATGTAAATGCATTGTTTTTTATGCTCTATTATTGCACCTGTATGTTATGTATATCTATCTATATGGATAGACATACAGGGATAATAATTGATTGTTTTGCTAATGTTTATGTTCTTTTCATGTATGGCTAATGTATTTATCAGCTTTATTTAGACATTGGTGTGAATAATGTAATTTGTATTTAGTTACAGGTTATTTTTAATGGCTTCTTTCTGGTAGTTAGATTAGAATGATGGTGGTTACTTTCATTTAGAATTCTTTTGGCAATGGTTTGGCTTTAGGAATTGAATAGGGAATTGTATAATTGATTTGTATTGTATTGTAATTGGTTTAGGAAATGGATTAATTGATTGATGATAATTGTATTGATGTTGCTTAGTTTCTATTTGATTTTCATGATGGCATTGGTGGTTAGGGGACATTGTTCATGGAGTATTTTATTGTTACATATATTTTGCATAGTGTTACATGATGCACAGATTAATTGCATCATGTACAGACTCAATGCAATTATGTGACATGTCATATACATTTGTGTAGCTGCTGGTTTGTTGGTTTATATTTACAATTGCTGCTGGATTTATTGTAACATGCAATGTGATGATTTTAAGATTAAGAATTCATGTTTTGATTTATGCATGTTTTATGTGTTTCATAATGGGCAAATAATCTATTATCCATATCTGGATAATAGTTATTTTGCACATTATTGTACTGTATGTGTTGGTGGGAGGGGGATTGATGTATTTAATATATAGGTCCGGTTTATTTTTTTACATACAGGGTTGGTTCCTTTTGGTCTGCGAGAGACCTCTGGAGACCACCTGCGGTATCCTCTGGCTTCTCACGGGTACCAGGCTGCCGGGTCCATGGGGGACACCTGCGGGGAAGAACCGGTGGCCCCACATCTGTGGGGGCACCGCAGACCCATAGGGACCACCCGTGGGTCCACAGACCCCTGTGGGAACCACCTGAGGCCCCTCAGACACCTGTCGATCTGACCCGGGGCCCCCCAGGCATCTGCGGGCCTACCGTGGAGACCCCATTGTGGCCCACGGTGAACCGCGGAGACCACCTGGTGGACCATGGTGCCTGGCGGGAACCACCAACAGGCCTCCAGACCCTGTGTGAAACATGGTGCTGGGCACCTATAGGTCTGTGAGGTGAGCTGTAGGTCTGTGAGGGGACTCACGTGGGCCTGGGGTATTAACCCTGTATGTAATATAATAAATCATGTATTTTAGGGGGGGCACAGTGGGTGGGTTATGTATTTAATAAATATAATGATGTTTATTGTGGGGCAGTGTATTGTTTTTATTGTGGGTACTGGGGGTGGGGGGGGGGGTTCCCCAACGGTATGTGGGTAGGCCTCCCTTGTGGGTACTGGGTGAGGGTGCTTAGGCCTCATGGGGGTGGGGGGTAGTGGGGGAGGGTATGTAGGCCTCCTGAGTGGTGGGTGAGGGTGGGTTAACCCCTTAATGACTGTAGCGGTTAATAATCGATATGGTGATTAAGGGGTTAGGGGACATTACATTGGCTGTTTTTATTCTTGTGTATGTTTTGCAGCACCGGAGGGACATGGGCAGGATGAAGATGAGGATGAAGACGACCTTCATGGTGGGTGCCTGTAAAAGGTAAGTGTAATATATTTTTACTGTATTTATTGAAAGTTTTATGTATTTAAAATGGGCAAATGCATTATTATCCATATGTGGATAATAGTAATTTTGCCCATTACTGTATTGTATGTGTTAGGGGGGTGTATTTAGTTTTAAATATTGTTTATTATTTTTGGAGGCGCAACATTGGTATCACAGGCCCGCGGGTACCCCCGGACTTCCGCGGGGACCGCCGCACTCCCGCGGGGACCCCCGCTTGGTGAGCCAGGACACCCTCATGACCCCCGGGCTCCCTCGGGGACCCCCGCGGGGTCAGCACGGGACACCCGCCGGCCTGTTGTATGGGTTTGCGCATGCAATAATGTAAAGCAATAATTTTTTCAAA
This sequence comes from Ascaphus truei, assembly GCF_040206685.1. Classification (NCBI taxonomy): domain Eukaryota; kingdom Metazoa; phylum Chordata; class Amphibia; order Anura; family Ascaphidae; genus Ascaphus; species Ascaphus truei. The sequence goes on along the minus strand of NC_134485.1, from coordinate 148,562,491 downwards.
GTCCAGCTTTTTTTGCGTCTACCTTGAGCTGACGTGTTCTGTTGAACGCAACTTTCGCGTACGCTAAGGTTGTGTTGCTCAGTGCATCCCGCTTAAGGGCAGAATTTAACGCAAACAGGGTAACGAACAAGCAAAGTTGGACTTAGAAAAAATTCCTGGAAAAAGTACGTTTTAGAGCGCAAAGTTCCTGTTTGCGTTGCTTAGTGCATCGTGTTCAGCACAACATCACGTTCTAAGAGCACTTTGCGCTCTAAAAGTGACTTAACGGAGCTTAGTGCATGACCCCCATAGTGTTCCTATCTCCAATCATTTCTTCAATACTATGATGATTTTTTAACAGTGTAAACACTGATATTGAGCGTCACTCTCCACACAACCTTACATCTAACTAATTTTGCAGCTGGGAAACTTTGAGATTCAGTAATCAGTGTCAATTTGCTTCACTTTTTGGGGGCGGGAGGGGGGTTTATTACATAGCTACATAGTAAATGAAGTTGAAAAAAGACATACGTCCATCAAATTCAACCTATGAAAAATATAGACAACAGAGACTTTATCCTATATTATTATATTGGTCCAGAGAATGACAAACAAAAAACCCCAGTGAAATATCATCTAATGATATCTCATCAGGGGAAAAATAAATTCCTTCCTGACTCCAAATATTAGCAATCAGATTACTCCCTGGATCAACATCCTTCCCATGTTTATTTATTTGGTATATCCCTGTACACCTTTTCTTTCTAAAAAGATGTCCAACTTTTTTTTTTTTTTTTTAAGATATCTATTGCACCTGCCATCAGTAATGAATATTGAAAATGTGCTATTAGTTTGAAGGAACTTTCTGGGTCAAATATGTGAGCAAAATTGTAAATTTGCAGTACAAACTATATTTGCTGCAAAAATGCTGCCCTGCAAATTTTTTTTTCAATTTTTTATATTTTTAATATTTGCAAATGTTTACAATTTTTTTACTGTTTAGAATATTTGCTAATTTTTGGTGGCAGTTATTTTTGAACTCTGATGATTTAGCAAATATTCAAAAATGCAAACATTTTTTTTGTGCAGCAAACTTGAAAGATTTGCTAATCTCTATGTATGATGTAGGAATTATTATCGAATACTGTAGATCCCTTATAAAAGAAACAACATTTTTGATGTATACATGACAGAACAGTGGTACTGTACTTGGAGATAGACGGAACAGTCAAAATCCGTTCCCCATAATTTCCTGGGCTTTCCCTTCAAAATCTATTCTGCGGGGGTAAAATCTATCTGCGGATTGGAAATTAAACTATCTGAGCAGTTTAATATGAATTTGTCATTGTTTACAATCTGGGTGGGTTGTTAAGAATCCACACTCAGATTCCATGTTGAATCCAAAATCCGCACTATGGATTGTTATAAATCCACACTCAGATTGTTAAAAATCTGCACCCCATTCGCTTTCCCCCCATGGATTTAATCTGTGTGCAGATTAATAACAATTCGTTCGCGGATTGTTAATATGCCATGTGGATTGTCAGTGGTAGAAAAAAATATTTTAAAAAGGCAGATTGACCTTTTTGAGACTGATCCACAGATTTGTGTGCCAAAGGAACTGGCCTATACGAGGTGGATCCAAAATCGCCAAAACATTTTGCCTATCTCTAGTAGTACTCTGAATCCTCGTGTCGTACAACATACATGGACTCCCTTCCAGAGATACAGCTCCATATTTACTAAGGTATGTTTTGCCACATAAAAACGTGATGACGTAACAGTCTGTACAGGGAGGCAAACTTGAAATCATCACAGAGGGGACACCAAAACAGATGGTTTTCAAAATCTTCAAGCTTAATTGGCAAACATTTTTTTAAATAGTGTACATTGATACAACACTAAAATAGCCTAACACATTTTACGCTGCCCACAGCACTTCATCAGAGACTCCACACTGATCGAGGGGAAAACGGAAGTTTAAATACCCCCATCTTTAAAGTGACAGAATCACTAAAATAGACAACTATTTAGAAAAGTATAAATGGAAGGAGTAGACAAGTTATTCTTTAAGATTTAGACTTTGAAATGTCATTCATAGAATAGAAACATCAAATCAGAACATATCTGACATAATAATATTAAGTACAGCCCAAATATAGAACTTGTCAAGGATACAAATGTACACAATATACATAAGAGACATGATAAATTGGAATAGACATGGTAAATTCCGTTTAGAAGCCTAAAGCTCATAGAAAAGTCCTTTAAAGGATAATAACTTGGATTGAATATAATATCCTTAACAGAAATCAGTGAATACAGACAAGAAAAAGTGAGAAATACTAGAAAAAGAATTTGGAGAAAAATATTTTTCAGACTAAGTCAAGGGTATTGAAAGAAACTCAATAAAAGTGTGAAATATCCCACTGCTTATTCAAGCTTCCTGGACTTCTAGTATTCAAATAAAAAATCCCAAATACCTCTTTCTTATGTAACCCTTTTATCCCCCCCCCCCCCAAGTGATCTGGGGGGGTACTCTCCTTTACTGGTTACACAGGGGTATTGGTGCTGGAATCTGCTGGTAACAGGAGGGCTTAGGGCTCCGTGGTGGTGTGGGGAGAGCCAGGACAGGGACAGAGGGTGGGACAGGTTACCTTGTTCTGGTCACCTCTGGGTGGTGCAGCGCTTCCAGCCAGTAGGGATCCTCTGGGGTCTTCAGAGGAGGGACCCCCACTGACACTCTTCACATACCAGAGACAAAGTTCCTCACAGCAGTATCTTTCTGGAGTTTTATTTCAGCATCAGCATAGCAGAACAGCATCACAGCATCATAGCAGCACAGTAGCACAGCATCATTCCTGTCTCTCTAGCTCAGAGCTCTGGCTAGCATCCTGTTCTTCTTGACCCCCCTCCCTCCTACCCAGCATGGGTGGAGAGAGAGAGAGTTCCTGTAATTACTCTTCTCACTCAGTAGATCACAGGCTCAACTGCCCTCTAACTAACTGGCTAACTGACTACTTAATTTAGGAGGTGTGTCTCAATGTGAACATCTCAGGGGAGTGTCTCTAACTTTGAATCATTACAAGACAAAGTCGGATACAGATTGGTCCACACACAGCAGGGGGCGTTCCAACCAATATCCACCCCTTTGATTGACAAACCTCAGGTTGCAAGGCCCACCCTTGAATATGGCTACATATTCAAGGCTGAATACACATACAGACCTTTTGAAGGAATTAACCTTTCTACTGCCTTTTCTAACAGGACTGAAGGAGGAAAAGCCGCAGAACAAGAAGAAACTGCCGGGAGGCCATGTTACATTTATAAAGATTATTGAAGGTGTCTCCACCTCTTATACTAGATGTAATTCTTTCTATACCTTGAAATTACAGGAAAGACAAATTGAAATTATGTAAGGTTGAAAAATGCCGTGACACAGTCAGGGAAACTTGTCCCTGTGTTCAATGTGTCTAATGTGCTCCCTGATTATATCTTTCAGATATCTAGTTATGCAACCCACATACTGCATCCCACATTTAAATGTGAGGAGATAAACTGTGTTACCCGAATTACGATTGATATATTGTTTACTGGAATAAGATTTTTTGGTGTTCTTACTTGAAAAGATTTTAGATTTATTTGCGAATTTACAACATTTGCATATTCGAGACCCACAATTGTACATGCCAGCATTTGCTAGCCCGTTTGGTATTTTCGACTTAATATTTGAATATAAACCTGAAGATAGCATATTTCCAAGGGACAAAGCTCTACTAGCTGTAAAATTACAACCATCATTCACCACGTTCCGATTTATGGTCCAAATTCTGAATAGGCAAATGTTTTTTCACCACATCATAGACAAAATCATATTCCAAATTGTAGTCCATCACAAAGGTATGTGGATTGATTATGTTTGAATAAATCTCAAATCTATTTTGAATATTTTATTCCCTGTATTTGGGAGGTCTGTTTACTTCTATTCTATTAATGACATTTTAATGTCAAATCTTAATGATCCTGTCACTTTAAAGATGGAGGGTGTTTAACCTTCCATTTCCCCCTCCATCAGTGTGGAGCCTCTGATTAAGCGTTGTGAGCAGCGTGAAACGTGTTATGCTATTTTAGGGATGCATGTACACTATTTTAATAGATGTCTTGGGACACCTTCTGTGATGATTTTAAGTTTGCCTCCCTGCACACAATGCTACGTGATCTCGTTTTTGTCTATTTTGATTCATGAGCTGTGGGAAGCACGGATGCGAGCACCAGCACAAACGCCATGAGCCATGCAGTGGAATTCATCTACATTAATGGGATTTGGATTTAACTAAGTACCTTCGTTGAACAATAGTATTTTTTTAAGGTTTATGGAGTGCTAAGGATTTCTCCTTTTCTTGTGTTTTGCCATATAAGGCACCTTCCATAGCTGGAGGACATAAAAGTTTAAAAAAAAAAAAAAAAAAAAAGGTTTTGCTTCAATTCAGCCTTGACACACCTCATGAAAAAGGTAATTAATAATAAAAAAAACTCTTAGCTATAAAACTGGTACACAGTTGGTGCTAATAGCAAAATAGATGTATTGAAGCAATATATGCTGTTGATTCCTATGCACTGGCTATAAATTTCAGAGGAGTTGAGAAGGACTTCCAGTAAGTGACATAAATTTCAGAATTTGATGTGTAAAATGTTATACATCTGTAATATTTTTTTTTTTCCCCTAGTGTCAAAAAGCAAGATTTTGGATAGAGTAACAATATGTGCTATATGCACCTGTAAAAGAAAAACATATTTAACAAGCTTATGCCATTTGATGCCAGTTTCTATGGAGGCAAATGGTTAAATAATGATACATGTCAAATGTCTTCAACATAGACTTCTATGTGTACAAGTGCCATAAAATAATGAACTACTGTACATTTGCCTCTGAAATATCCCATAGATATTTGTAGATCTTTATTTCTAACCATTTGGAATTACAACATTACTTTCTGGAAAGGTTTTCTAGCCATTATGACCAAGTTGGGTATTATAAGTATATTTTCTCATAAAACCAAAGATCTCTCTCAAGCTCTTTGACATAGAATTCATCCAAAAATACAGTTATAAAACAAATAATTTACTATCATTGCCACAGGTGGCTGCATATAAAACTTTTTTTTCCATTTTCTTTCCAAACTGCAACAAAATACTTTTTAAGTACCCTTTTCTTAAATTAAATAAAATAAATGTTTCACTGATTGACTTCCAAAGATGATGTGTACAGCAGAAAATCCTACATGTGACCTGATGCATACACTATTAATTTAATGATAAGCAAACAGGACATGTTTTTCTTTTTGTTTATGGCATCATAAAATGCACATTAAATAGCTGTTTATTCTGGGAATGGTGTGTAGAATAGAAATGTGTGAACTTGCCCAAATTCGCTTCACTTATGTTTTCTAAAAAGTACAAAAAAGGTGCCGAAAAGTTTGATACAACTTTTTAGCCCAAAAAGTTTGGTACTTTGCAAGTTACCTGGGAAATTATACATTTTCATATTCAATTGAACTAATTTGCATATTTAAATTTGCTTATTTCCGAGGTGTCTCAGTTGTGTTCACAGGTATCTCTCCATATGTTGTATACAGATGTAACCAGACTCCCTGTTTCCGGAGCCGCGTGAAAAAAAGCAAATCACTGTAGCTATGGGGACAGTAAAAGCTGAGGCTGCCTGCAAGTGGTCCATTCTTCCGAATTATGTCGTGGTCAGGATTCTGTAACTTCCCCCAGCAGCACTAGCAGTTAATCTGGCTACATCTGTACATGGGTTTTGGAAGGTACTAAAGATATAAATCTCTGCTTCTATACAATATACATGTCGACAGGTCCCCCTTTTACCTCTAGGCTGTGTGAGGGGAATGGTTGTGTGGTTGCTTAAGGGAGATTGTAAGCTGGCGAGTGGGTCGACGGTGCTCCACCGAGGGCGCCGCCATTTTGTTTGTACACCTGGCGCATGCGCAGTATAATGCCATCGGTGGCCATTACACCCATAGATCCAATGGGAACTACAAGTCCCAGCAGCCTCAGGGGCTGCAGACCACATGTTGCCAGGCAGCCAATAGGGCTGCTGCATTTATAACAGTTAGAACAGTCATAACAGTTAGGACAGTTAGGGCAGTTGGTCAGTTGGGAGCAGGGTACAGAAGAGGGAGGTAGGGTTCCAGGTGCCAGTAGCCCTGGGACTAGGCCAGCTTTCCCCTGCAGGCCGCAGTTAGTCCCCAACTCACAGTAGGCACCTGCAGCTGTATAGGGAAGTCTATAGTTAGGGACCCTTTTTCCTGTGTTGTGCAGTATCAGGGACACAGTGTCTATGCCACGCAGTGATGCGTACTTGTGGTCTGGAATGAGACCACCTGCGTTTAGAGACTATCTATGGTGGGAGGCTCCTGCTGTAGACCACCCCACGTGGAGACGGAAGGCGTCATTGGAGCAGACTGCTAGTTGACTGTTGTTCAGCTACACCCGGGGGCTGAAGCTTCCGGGAAGGTATCCGCATAAGTGCACCAACATTCACATGGGCAGCGCTGTCTCACACTTGGGGGTGGGAAAGACCATTGGGGTCTGGACACTGGGACACTGGTGCACCTGCACCCAAGTACTGTGGGGATATTCCGTGGTTTGGTATACATATATGTCTATTGCTGTTCGTATTGATGTCATTGTTTATTACCTCCCAGTAAATCCTGTGTCCCATACTCTGTGTGTTTATTACTGGGCATATTGTCTTGGGAGGGGTTATCCTACTATGTGAGGATCCTTCTCAGGTGGTGGCGCTGCTTTGTAGATATACATACACCCAGGCTCCCCAGTGGTGGAGGATCAGGCCTCCTGTTTGCCACACAGGTATAGCAGCACACATAGTCGCCTTGACACAGGGGGAAAGGGGGCTACATACATTCTGTGTATGAATGCACATAAATTATGTTTGATTTTCAAGTTTGTTATTGATACAGACCGTTAGCCAAGATGTTTTATGCTACAGTACCACAGATGTGGTGTAAAGGTAAAACATAAGGAAGAGGTACATTTGGGGGGCTATGTATCAAAGTCTTCTGGTTACAAAACTGGAGCAGAAAAAAACTGCACCATGTTTATCAAAACATAAATTGTACTTTATGTTAAAAGTCTGATGCTGGTAATTTCTTTATTTTTTAGGGGTCTACGTATTAACGTAGGGAAAAGTGTGTTTATTTGGAGCTGAGCTACAGTATTTATAAGAACATTCTATATCTTATATCTGTGCACCATTTCAGACTTACGACACTACAGATATGTGCGATTTTGGGGTGCAAATAAAACTAATTGTTCATATGGAAACAGAAATCGTTATATTATAATATGTGCGCCTTTGTAACTCCTCCCCAACTCCTTCTACTGACACTCCCCACATCGCATGCTAGAGCAGACATGTGCAAAATAGGAGCAAATTGCTTTGATACAGTATATGGGGCAGGGTGAAAATGCCCCAGTTTTGCACCAAAATGTCCCTGTTACATATAGTAGAGCCAAAAGCCCTTTGGTGGTAATGAACGATATTATGGTTGTGTGCAAAATGTCGTTATTTTGTCTTTGCATCACTTTGTGCATCAAGGAGATTTTTGACAATTTATCTCCACTAACACCACTGGGGAGAAAATGGTCAGCACAAAACTGGCACCATTTCCCTTTTTCTTTACGTGAAATAAATCCACTAGATATCCACCAGTAAAATTTAAAAGGTGCAATATCAACAAGCTTCATACATATGCTGCTGGTAGTCAGGGCCAGCTTGATGGCAGTGCCATCGGTGCTACTACACTGAGCCCTGCGCTTACAGAGGCCTCGCACTCTTCCCCACAACAATTAAACTGGTGGTCGGTGGAGAGCGCGGACTTTTGTGTCTCTTACCTTGTCCGGTAGCATCTCTCGGCATCTCCTCCTATAGCGTCCCATTATCATGGTGCCGCGACATCACATGTCGTCACGTTACCATGGCAATGTGACATCACATTGCACCATATTGCCATGACAACATGACATGGCATGGCACTATGATGTCACGTGACGCCATGATGTCATGATGCCGTGACTTCTGAGAAGGAGATACCACATCAGACCAAGTAAGAGGCCCCACGAAAGCCCCTGCACTGAGCCACACAAAAGTACAAGCTGGTCCTGCTGGTACTAATCGTCCCAAACAGGTTTTTTTAACACAAAATTAAAGCATGTGAAACTGAATTTTGATTGCAGTTGTGTGCACTTATGTAAAAAGCTTACATGAAAATTGTCAATCAAGTTTAACACAAAATGACTCTTAATAACCCTAAAAAGACTCCTAATAGTGTTAGCACAGAATGAAGTTAAAGTTGCTATGCATCAACCAAGAATTTATTTGAAGCAGCATAGATGTTTCATTATATAGGTTAACAAAATGTATTATTTTCACTGTATGGCTCTATAAATAACACTAATTATAGATATTTACTTTAACTAGTAAAAAATAAAAAATACACAAATAATATTTAAATTGTATCAATCAGGTACACAACATGAGTGCATTAAAAATAATTTTAAATAACAAATTATGCATTATATTTCTGAAGTCTTCATACATAGGACACACGACATGTATAAAGTTCTGCATATGGGCACGTCATCTTTTCCGCTATATATAAATTCTCTACCAACCATGACTTGCCGTAAACATCTCTGATTTATAATCTTCAAATGCAAGATCCTTGTTTATAAAGTTTATTACATTTGGCACAGACACAAGCACGAAAAACATTAGAGCCCTGCCTCTAGATGCACTTTTTAGGAGCTTTATACATAGCCCCCCCTTTGTGGTCGCCTGTAGCAGTAACTAGTATACTTTGGAATATCTTGGAAACCCAAGAGACTCAAAAGCCACACACAGTTTTATTAATTGCTGACTTTATATCTATATTGAGTTTTTTTTATTTACTCATTTTCAAAAGGTTTAATTGCAAAAATAAAAATAAGTTGCTATTTAAATTAATGGATATTTTGCTTTTCAAAACCCAATTATATTAATTTTTTTATATTAAACAATTTTTTTTTAAATTGTGATAAATACACATACAAATTGTTGACTGCAAATTACAACTTCATTATTTTTTTTTTTTTAAACAAATAAATCCTTTTGCAGCACTAATATTATTAGGTATCAAGGAGTTGATCTTTCGCTGATTCAGAAGACATTTTGAAAGAGTTGTGCTGTTCTTGAAAGTTTAAAAACCTCAATTCTGACCCATTTAGGGTCCTCTGGTCCTAACCACCAAATAATATGATCAAGTGTGATGTGACTTGATTGCTTTTGGGTAGGACATGCACATAAAACAGTTTATTAAACTTTCAGCACATTATTCGTTCCTTGTGCATTTCCATTGATCGTGCAGTTACATTTTTCACTTTGCAAAAAAATTTGTGTGGTAGTCATATTATTAAAGAAACCGTTTCATGAAAAAACATTTTGGCAAAGCGCATAATCCTGATAAACACTATGGAATGTTTCTTTTACCAGTATTTCAGAAAGGTTTATACAACAAGACAAGAAAAACAGGTGTTGTTTTTAAGCAAATTCCTTTTAATTCTCGAAAAAAAAATCTGTGAACTTGGAAATAGGGACATGTGGTAGTGCTCAGTGCCATCAGTAGGGTTAAATATGGGATTTGTACTGGAATGCTTGTTTAAATGTATTTTCTTTCATGTATTATTCCAGAAAAAAAGGTATCACCTGACCCACTTTGCCATGGTTTATGTATGGTCAGTTGGGAGTCGTGTGTGCAGAGGCTCAAAGTATATATATATATATATATATATATATATATATATATATATATATATAAATATATATATATATATATATATATATATATATATATCAGAAGAATGACCTAGGCGCACGGGGAGACAAAAGAGAGAAAAAACCATAGGGTAGTACGTCTTAGAAGTTTAACCAATAAATGGTAAGATATGCAATATATCAATAGTATACCAAAAATAGTTTAAAAAACTTTTTTTTATACTATTGATCCCGGCATCAGCGACGCCCCACGTGGGAGTGCAGTGCTCACGCGAAAGCTCAGTGACGTCACCACGTCTGACGGAGGTACCGGAAGAGCATAGAGGACGGAGGAACCGGTTGCTGAATGCTGGAGAGCTGGAGAGCTGTGGCAGTGACACACGCCGTGTGTGGAAACAAAATACTAGGACTTTAAAGTCTCACAAGTACCGTGAGTACTAGGAGTACTGAAAGTGCGGTGAGAAACCTGAATAGGACTCACCATAAGAGAACTGTACTAGGTCTTATTAGTACTGAGAGTATCACAGCTATTGAACAGTATTTCTACACAATACCATACACCAGGATAACAACTCAGGTGTATAGGAATACCTATATGTCATCAGTGACTGCTATAAGCCCAGCTGGGAATTGCTATATCATATGAGTGTGAGAGACTCTCAATTGTTTTTAAGAGCTCACAAAGTGGGAGTTTTTTACTTATTGTGATTCATTTATTTTTTATTATTAAAACTGTGTTACACTATCCTGTGTGTCCTTTGCCTCTCCCTATATATACATCACCACCCATGAGGAGGAGACTTGGCTGAAAAGAAGTGTCGTAGGATCCAAGGACACAAATTCAAAGACGTTCCTAATATACTGACAGAGTTCCAGATCCCAGGGTGGATAAAACGCCTGAATTAATTCAACACGCTGTGAGTGCATATCTTACCATTTATTGGTTAAACTTCTAAGACATACTACCCTATGTTTTTTTCTCTCTTTTGTCTCCCCGTGCGCCTAGGTCATTCTTCTGGTATCTTTCCTTTACAAGCTTGTGGAACTGTAGACCTAATTGGCAGCAGACAGAGACAGGGACAGGTAGATTGTAAGGGTTATATACCCCCTACTATATCTATATGTGGTAATAATTGGTTAGATATCCCTGTGTGATTGCGCTGTATGTTTCTTTTTTCTAATATATATATATATATATATCAAATATCATTTAGACTTAGTAAACAGATATTGCTTGCAAGATATATATATATCTTGCACGCAATATCTGTTTACTAAGTCTAAATGATATTTGCTTCTCTGTTTAAAAGCCTGGCTATACTCACTAGTGCAGACGCACTGGTGTTTTTGCAGGGAGAAAAAAACCTGAAGCCTAATAAAAGAAAAATGATATAGGCAAGTTTCTGTGGGAGCTCAAATGTTGGTCCCTTTATATTATCAGTTCATTATATACAGAGGTGACCATACAGGGGAATATGTATACACTGGTGCTATTCCTGTTCCACTTCTTCATGTAGAAATGCACTGTTCCCTGGAGATGTCTATGAAAATGTCATCATATCTCCCTCTCGTTGGGGTAACATATAAATGTATAAGAGTACTTACTGTTGATCCCCTGTAGGTTCTCAAGCGTGCAACCACATCCAAAGTCCAAGAGAATCCAAAATGTAGTGTAAGGTGCACTCCTTGATAAAGTGCCTCACGGCACAAAATGCGTAGGAGCTTTGTACCCTCCACCGTTTTTTAATGCAGCATGAAAAAATTATTTTTTTTATTGCCATATGACCAGCTCCTTGTTGTAGTGCACCTTACACTACATTTTGGATTCTAAACGAAAAATGAATATATATATATATATATATATATATATATATATATATATAGACAAAAAAAGAGAGAGAGCGCACGCCCCATAGCATAATACTGCATAAAATTTATTAAAACAAGGAAAGGGGATGGGAAGTGGGGGGGGGGGTAGGAATCGCACTCACAGGATGCAAATAGTTAAAAGGCAATTTGTGATTATATCACCACCATCCGGTTCTGGATACTGGAACACGTCTCCGTGGACTCCTTCAGGGCTGCCAGACACGATCAGCCCTTTGAGAAAGTTACCGGTCAGGTGACGAAACGCGTTAGGGTACTGAGAGCGCGATTACGTCATCATGACGACGCCGCGCACGCGCAGCAGCCTACACCAAGCGCGGGAATACGATCGGCGGCCATTGGAAGTGCGAGCTGGAGTTTTGGACTCTATACAGACAGCGAACGGAGCCTTTAACATCTGGTCCCTGGTGATCGTGTCTGGCAGCCCTGAAGGAGTCCACGGAGACGTGTTCCAGTATCCAGAACCGGATGGTGGTGATATAATCACAAATTGCCTTTTAACTATTTGCATCCTGTGAGTGCGATTCCTACCCCCCCCCCACTTCCCATCCCCTTTGAATGTTTTAATAAATTTTATGCAGTATTATGCTATGGGGCGTGCGCTCTCTCTCTTTTTTTGTCTGTAGATATCTGTGGAGTTGGTTTACCCCGTGTGAGAGCAGCCTAAAGACCCCTTTCAACATCAGACACCTTATCATCATGGACTAATTATGGAAGGACTGGTTGGAGTTTTTTGATTTTTGTGTCTTTCTTTTTCTCTTTTTTCTAGCACGTTTATGCACTGTTTTGTTTACTTTTATTGGTTGTGTTATAATAGTATGCACTAAGGTCACATTAGTTTAAGAGATATATTAATATTTTCAAACATCATTCACTTTACACAACTCTTTATTCATTAATTATAGTTATATTCAATTTATCATATCACAATTATATTTTTATTGTTTGGCGCCACACTTTTTTGTTTTATATATATATATATATTTATATATATATATATATATATATATATATATATATATATATATATATATATATATATATATATATCGAAACTATCATTTTGAAAAATTGCTTTATATAAGGGAATGTGGTACCCATTTAGTATTCTAGATCCATTCTGAATCATTTGAGAATCACTACTGTATTGGGAGTTGCTTGCTGATTACAAAAAAAATAATTTTCCCCCTCAAAAATACCCTATACAAAAACTTTTATTTACTCTGTGTTATTGTTTGACTGTTTGTTTGTTTGTTTTTTGCATGTACATGGAATAGATCAGGTAGATGATATGATTATTATTCGAATCAGCCACGGTTTTTACAACAAATTAGAGAGAAATTAAAATAAATGTCATGTAGCTCCTCTTTACTCTATACATTTTTAAATCAAAATGTACTTAAATGGGATTTTTTTTATGTAAACGTAATATTGTTTGTTGAACTAGTTTTGCAGCCAGGATGCTTTGATAAATAACTACTGCAATGTATGCAATGTGCAGCAGTGATTACAGTGCAATTAGAAAAGGATTGTGCATGATAGCAAAATAACTCAATCCTTTTGAACAGGGGACAAAACTCTTTAGACATATTTTGAGAAGTTCTTTTTAAACAAATTACTTATTCTTTAAAAATGGGTATAAGTTTAGGTAGGTTTGTAAGCAAAAAAGTGGCATGTACTCACTTGTACCATTACATTTCTGCCAGAGCATAATTATACAGAACAGCTTCTATTGGACCTGGGTCAGAGGTGGAGTTAGGTGAAGAATGCTTTAGGTCTCCCAAATGGAAGGAGGCTCAAGAGGAATATGGCCCATGTATATCACGGAAATAGGGGTGCAATTCTGAGCACCCTATTTATCAAAGAAACAATATCATTTAAATCAATCGGATGCTTTGTTTGATACATCTGGAGCAATATTTTTGCCCCAGAACAGCACCTATTTTCCCTTGATAAATATCCCCCTATTTATCAAAGTGTCCAGACTGTAAAACCACACAGGATCTTCTAAAATAAAGGGATCCCATCAAAATCAATGGGATTATTTCTTATGATAAATCTGGTGCAGTTCTATAACACGATTCCTCAAGTTTTTTCAGCCAATAGACTTTAATTTAAAAAAAAAAAAAACACTCAAACTAATTAAGGTTAGTGACAGTCCACTTTGGGGTATATTGCTCAAAATTTCCGGACTGTGAAACTTGTAAAAAAAAACTACAACAAAAACAACCTGCACAATATTTAGTAAAGCAGCAATCTCACCTTTTAGCCCCCCTTGTTTAAATAGATTTGAATTAGGGGGTTCTGAAGCTGAAGTTAGACTATGATAAATAACTTCTATAGATGTCTATCAGTTGCTAAAGTGAGTCAAAATGACCGCAAAAGATTTGCACTTATTTTTGCATTAATTTTGCCCCAGTTTTGATAAATATTTAATAAATAGCCTCCATCGTCTGCCTCAGGAGGACTTGTGTCCAGCTCATCAAACTTGCTAAAAATCCAGATAATCACCCACATGCTGCACAGCATGAAGGACGCAGGACCCATTAGCAAAATATTAGATTTCCAAGGGGATGAACCAACCTTCCCAAGATACTTACTGGTAAAGGTACCGATGTTACTTCCTGGCCAATAGGAAGTCATAATGGACAACAGATGTGGTCGCCTGTGCTCTCCGGTTAGCCTTAAGAAAATCTGTGGCTATCTCACAGAAACGCTGCAACATTTCTGTGAGATAGCCACAGATTTTCCTAGATTATCCAGGACTATCTGGAGAGCACAGGCGACCCCATCTGTACATTGCAGCTTCCTATTAGCAAGTATGAAGCGGGAGATTTAAAAGCCATTTTGTTTACGTAAGATGGAATAAAACGCTGGTTACCTTACTGAAACAAATCTTGGGATCCAGAGGATCCCCGGAGCAGAAAATAGTGTGGGGCAGCACCGGGAATCTGCTGGTTCCCATCTTTTTTTTAAAAAGGAGTGTCGGCCTTCTTTTTTTGACTAATGTAGACTTAAACATTCTGTGTGACTTCTTTTTTTATAATTATATATTTTTTGTGTGTTTGATGTGGTTTATCACTGATATGCACACGCTACCCATTCTTAGTAATCTATAATATCCATTGGTTTATCAATGGGGTAAGATACTCTTAACCCATTTTCTGTAGTATACAATATAGTGGGTTGTGTATAAAAGTCTCTTTGCATTTCATTTTTGTTTACTTAACACAAAAAAAGAAAAAGTCGTGCCGAATTAATCAAAGAAAAAATCAGATGAAAAGCAATGAAATCTGCTTTGAAAAATCTGATGCAATTTATTTACCCAAACTTTGCCCTAATTTTTAAACCTTTCATGGTCCATGGGAGATGTATCAAAGGGGGTTGTTTCTCAAAGTTATTTATTCTATTTATTTATTTATAAAATATTTTACCAGGAAATAATACATTGAAACCTCTCGTTTTCAAGTATGTCCTGGGAATGGTATTTGGTTTAAATTGTGCCCCGTCTGCCCAAGTTTGTTACTTGGGGAGTGTAAGTAGGAGAACTTGGGGAAAAATTAAAAGGGCCACATATTATAATTAAATTATCACATTCTGTCTCTCCAAGCACCATTCTTTTTCCTTGAATTTCTGTCTATAATTCTACATATGCCACAACTCGTATGTCAAAACACATTTTTATACATGGATCACTATAAGCTTATGCCAGTCAAGTTACACAGTTTTTCAGTACTGCCTGGGTTAAAGTAGTGCATAGCCAGTAAACCTACTCACAGACAGCTGTTTCAAGCTTTTGGGTCACATCAGTATGAGGATCATTTACTAGCTACGCAACGTGAAACTGGTACGTGGGTATAACCAGACAGAATAATTTATGGTGTGGAAAAAAGTAACAAAAAACGTATAGTATACAGCAAATAAATACCGCTTATGAGCACATTCATATGTCTCAGACAGGTCCACAAATCTGCTCTTCCCCATTATCTCTCCTATGCAACAAAACAAACTGGATCATTTCAAGGCCTCCTGGCCCCTTCACATCATGGTGAAGGGGCCATGAGGCCTTGAAACATTGCTCTATTGTTCACGTACAGTATAACAGTGTGCCTGCTAACTTTACCTCTCCCTGAACCTAATTTAGTAAAGAAGTAATCTGTACAGAAGAGGGAAAAAATCTCACCTTCCCCCCTCCCCCCCTTTTAAATAGATTGGTATCAGGGGTTCTTAAGCTGAACCATACTATTTTCAGCTCTGTAAAAAAAGAACAAAACATCTGACCCAGTTTTGCAAGTTAGCAATCTATAGAAGTTATTTATTGAAGTCAATCAGTTGCCAAAGTGGGGCAAAACCACCGCAAAAGATTTGTACTTATTTTTGTATTAATTTTTCTCCAGTTTTGATAAAAAATTTATAAATAACCTCCATTGTCTGCCTCAGGAGGACTTGTGTCCAGCTCATCAAACTTGTTAAAAATCTAACTAATCACTCACATTCAACACAGCATCAATGACGCAGAACCCATTAGGAACATATTAGATTTCCAAGGGGACAAACTCAGTCACGTAACACCTTCCCTACAATTTTTACAATTTGTTTAATTGTTTTACTTGACTCACAAGATTAAAGGACATATCAATATCTTTTCATGTTTTTCCACTTACTGTGCGTAAATAGTGAATGCCTGATCTGAGCTGACAAGCTTTATGGCATTAACAGAGTTTGCTTGATGCATAGCCCCATAGCACTGCAGCAGCACTTTTTTCCCTCTTCTGTACAGACAGGGTTAAAGGAGTTTTAAGGATTGGGTATGAGGCCTCACATCTATAGTTCTCAGGGGCCTTTTAAAATCTGAAAGCAGTCCTGGGTTAGATTATTACGAGATTTGTTTTTACCT
The DNA here is from genome assembly GCF_040206685.1 of Ascaphus truei. Taxonomy (NCBI): domain Eukaryota; kingdom Metazoa; phylum Chordata; class Amphibia; order Anura; family Ascaphidae; genus Ascaphus; species Ascaphus truei. Next base: position 148,545,875 of record NC_134485.1, on the reverse strand, counting down.
GCTCTGGATCCTGGCTCTGTGGGCTGCTCAGTGAGGTGCTCAGCCCAGCTACTCCCAGTGCTGGTGATCCTGCTGCAGCCTCTGCATGTCCAGCTGTTTGGGCTGTTGTAAACCCGTCCTCACTCTCTGACAAGCTTTTCTCTTGGAGCATTTCCTTTTTTCAACAGAGAGACATGTTGTTATTCCGTAGTCTCTCACACATAGGAGATGAAAGTCAATTGGGTATTATGGTTAAATGAGAATACCTGCTCAAACAAAATAATTCCTTAAGGTAGTAGACCAATATGAGTTATTCTCTTTAAAACAGTGGTAGGCGACCTAAGATCATCAGAGGGCTGCAGGTGTTGCCCTCAAACACCCCCAAGGGCCGTTTAAGCCCTTTTACAAGGCAAAGCAAAAGTCGAATTGCTACAGATTACATTTTTAAAAAGTGTCATAAAACATTAGGCATATAATAACTTGATCTTTGTAATACAAATTCAGCACCATTTAAAGGTAGAACATAATAATTCTTGTAAAGTCAATTGATATGTGTATTGTTGCTATTTTTTATATAATACATTGTTCCTACAGGATTATACGTATTGTTTACCATACTTTTAGTGTAGAGCCAATATCACCATACAGGCAAAATTATGTGTATACTTTGTAAGAATACTAAACTAAATTGCTTCTTTTTCTTAGTTTCATTCCACGGGTGTTTTTCTAAAAGGTGTATCTCTAAATCTGCATAGACTACAACTGTTTCCCTTAATTTATATTCATTTTAAGAGCATCTAGCAGAGAATTGTATGTAAAAAGTAAAAAAATAGTTTTTTGCTGCTATTACCCATTGTACTGCCAATCCCAATTTTGCTATAAAATGTTTTTGAGTAGCTCTTGAATATGCATTAGACTCAGAGAGCAACATATGCAAGTTATGTATGTTGCCCACTTTCAACCTCTCTGTTGTCTGACTGCCATTTTGGAGAGCGTTTACATAGAGCAAGAGGAAAAGTTTTATGGTTCTGGGATGTAAGAAATGGGATATCTATGGCGGTATTTTTATTTTATTTTACCTGCAGTAAAAATTTCTACCAAATCTAGAAGTAGACTTGGAGTATCTCTCATCATAAAAATATGTGCCTCAAATGTAGAACTTTATCAACAAATGTAAATTAGAGAGCGGACGTTATTTTTCTTCTTATTAACAGGGATCCTCAAAGCAAGTGAGATGCAAAAATAACATCCATTCTTCAAAGTAGTAGCGCTATTAACTGTGATTTTCACGTATCAGAGACACGTTGTCTAATACACTGCACATGTGCATTGGTCAAACTTTAAGGTGTGTTATTAATCCAGTACTATTAATAGAGATTTTCATGTGCGTTATCAAAAGTTAATGCAAACCTTGATATAATGTTGAGAAATACATCATTTTTACACATTAACCTTTTCACTTAATTATATGGTACATAATGTAATAATGTATAAAGCATGGGTGCACAATAATTTATATCCATATATACCTTAACTATATAAATTAATATGTAATTTGTAGTCGTGTATAATTAAAATTAAATGAAGGAATGGCATCCTTCATTTATTTTAATTGTATATGAATAAAAATGAAATATTAATTTATATTGTTGAGGTATGTATGGGTATATATTATTGTACACTCATACTTTATACAGTCATTATTACATTATATGCCATATTAGTTCACACAAATATATCACTTTCATCACTAAAAACCATAATATAGTTTATGATGTTTTTCAAACATTTATATGATCCATAATATATATATTTGTATGACACGTATAACTTTTCGTAATGATACTCATTACATTGCTTTTAAGCTTCTCCAAAAAATAACAATGATAATCAGGGTCTGGATGTGAGTAAGGGCAGGTTTTGGAAGGTGCTAAATATTGTAGTATTATTATCATGCGCTAACATGAACAGAGGTCTGAGGATACTTTGAGGGGTTTTACCTAGCATGATAATCTGTTTGCAAGTACACAAAGCCTCAGGTAAACTGTTAGAGTTCCTTTGATTTTTGTTTACAAAATAATTATAGTGCCATCATTGGTGAGACAGATAACATGAGTAGCTGATATGCTTGAATCCAGTGTGCGGAACAAAAAACAGTGTCACATATTTACAAGATACAAATAAGACAATTACTTTAAGGGTGAATAAATCATTCTAAGAAAGACCATTACATGTTTTAAGATGTTTAAAAAAATTCAAAATTAACTCGCTAAATTCAACTGCCCTTTTAAAACTAAAAAGAGGTGAAAGGCGATTTAGTTAAATATTTGCTCGATAAACTGATTTTGTGCCCACCAATGGTAAATTCAGTTTTCTTCATTATTTTAACCTAATCAAACAAGCCCCAAAACAAAAAAAATATGGTTTCTGCCTTATCATTATAAACATGATAATAATTGAGTCTATCATTTATTTGGAAAAGAAAAATTGAGCATATAGATTCAATGTAATTCTATTGGGATACAAATATTTTCAACACCTAACATTTTTTGTCTGGTAATGTGTTGAGAGAAACTACATTTTGTTCTACATTAAAACACATCCATTTTGAAAACAACATAATTGTCTTAACTATATGCCCAGGACATACTTGAAAACGAGAGGGAACTCTCAATATATTACATCCTGGTAAAATATTTTATAAATAAATAAATAATGACTAGATCATTATCTTTCAAAGCATGATACCGCTTTATACACATTCTTGTTCATACAACTTAAACATACATTTTGTATGTGAAGTACCTGACCCATTTCTAATATGATTTAATAGAGCATTTAAAAAAAATATACAGGGGACTTGATTTTCTGGCAAGAACTGGTGCATAAAATTAAAAAGGTTGTAAAACAGTGGTAACAAGAACAAGCCAATATGCTTTGTTCAATCGGTGATAAACAGTTTATAAGACAATCATTTGTAGTCGATTTCCACAAGCTTTTTATGGATGAAAGTAAACATTACAAGTTTGTGGTCCTGAATTTAGCCTGAAATGCATACTAATGATAAAATATAAAATTTAAAGCAGCAGTCCCTCCAAAAAAAAATAATGAAGTAATGAGTAATAATGAAGTAATAAGTAATAAGATAAAGTAATAAGATAACCCGATAGTTCATGTTGTACTGATCTATTTCTACCTCTTCATTCTTTTAAACGCTTCATTTTTTGCTGACCTTTCACCTCCTTTTTATTTCACTTTCTATTTCCCTGCTCTTTGTTACCATGGCAACCTTGTTTGTCTTAATGCGTGTGAATGGCAGCAGCCATTTTAACCTCCCAGGTAGGCACATTGTCAGCAATAGTATTTTATAACAATCTTAGGTATTCAAATACAGAATTTGAAAAGCTCAGGATTGTTAAAAACTGCAGCAAAAACAATTTTCAATGGTAAAAAGAAAGGAGACATTTATTTTTATGAAGAGTAGAGCAGATTTCTGCTTTTAATGCATGAGATATAATTGATTATAGTGTTAAAATTATATCAGAGACTCCTGACAGTGTTTTCCCAATTTTGTACTAGATGGGAGAATATAACTCTCTCTTCAAACTCTCTTTACACTGTCTTGCAAAAAATGCCGCGGGTGCATGCCCACCGCCAACCGGCGTGAATAGTAGCAAGGTACAAATCTCCTATATATGAAGAGAAGAGAGCAGCACCCCAGAGGATTAATGAAAAATGACGACATTTAGTGAAAACAATAGACGTTTCGATCAGTCACTTAGACCGTTGACAAAGGTCTAAATGACTGACCGAAATGTCGATTGCCTTCAATAAATTTGACATTTTTTATGTCTTCCAGAGTGCTGGTCTCTTCTCTTCATATATAGGAGATTAGTACTTGATCCCAATTTTGTAGCCAGGAGACTTTGATAAAATAACCCTCAAAATTAACTTGTCTTTAATAACTTCAATTCACTGGTGGTATTAGGCAATCTTATAAAAATGCAATTTAATGTACTGCATACATTACATTATGGGGCATATGTACCAAGGCAAAAGTGGTTCATTTCTTGGTGGGGCGGGGAGGGATGGTAGGAAATCTGCTACATATTTATCAAATGCAACATTCTCATGGAAAGTAATACTATTTTTGTCCTTTAATACATCTAGTGCAGGTTGTTTTGCCCCAGAATTGCACCACTTTTGCATAGATAGATAGTCCCCTGTATTGGGTATGCATTATATTTTTTTTAAATATGCATAGCTTGTGCAGATTTAGAGATCCTCCCCCAGTACATGTTTTAAAATGATAGATTAGTAGATTAGAGATTTGGTTCCTATTATCTTGATTGCCATTGGGAGAAAAATTACCATATATCAAGATGCCAGTGGGTTAATTACTAAGGTATCTGGGATGCAAAGCTACAGCAAAACCAGTGCAGGACATTTGCACTAGAGTTATCAAACCGGAAAAACATATCCCTTTCAATGGGACTCATTTTCTTTGATAAAAATAGTGCTGTTTATGGGCACTAGTTTTTCCCCGATTTGCAGTCAGAAGACTTTAGTAAATAGACCTCTATGGGTACGTGTAAATTGATAGGTTGATAGTCTGAATCTTTTTAGGGGGACTTTATCAAAGTTTACCAGCTGCAAAACTGGAGCAATAAAAGCACTGGGAAAAAATATGATTTATTTACTTTCCTTGATAAATTAGATTTCCACGCCAGTTTTGGCGTTTGTGCAAATAGACACCAGGTATGTTACTCCTTGTTCATAAAGTAGAAGGGAAAATTGTTATATATACAGACAAACCTATACATTTGCTCGCCCCGGGCGAGTGGATTTAACATTGTGGCGAGCTCCTATTGGCCCAAGCAGCACACGTGTGGTGCTAGGTGGCGAGTAGATTTTTTTGTTTGGCGAGTAGATTTGTTGGTGATTTGTCGACCGCTGTATATATATATATTCATTCATCGCTTATTTACAATACTTTCATTTGAATTGCTACGCATTGCAAATAAAACAACGCCTTCACAGATTCTTGCTCGTTCAAGTGAAAAATAATAGAAATACCATTAGTGAGTGTTAATTAAACCTCCAACTGGCACCACTGGACCCAAACTGGTGTAAATAATTCCATCACTTATATTTGCTTTGTATGAAATTCCTTCTCTGATGCAAATTTTTTCACCAGCTTTGTAGCTCAAATACTTTTATAAATAGACGGCAAAGGGTTTTTGACACTTGATAACTGGTGCGGCTTTGTTGAATTGATTTTGCCCAATTTTGCAGACAGTAACTTTGATAAACAAACATTAAGCTTGATAGATGCAAGTAAAATTAGCTAAAAATACCTTCTTTTTTTTTCAATGATTGAGGCCCTCTACGAGCATGATGTATAAGGTTTGGGTTTGGGCCTATTTTTTTAGCTACAGGGTTAAAATGAAGACTGATATATTCTAATTTATACATCCCAGCACTAATCACGTTCATGTCAAAGGCAGATGCACTTAAACATCTTGAAAAGCCTTAATAAACGTTTAAGCTTACACTGTAAGATCTAACTTTAATCTTTTTATTTACATATTTCTGAGCAAGACTAAAACCATTGGATTCTGCTATTGGAAAACAAGTACTGTGTGTGCTTTCAGACTGATATGCAGTGGCTCAAACTTGGCCGACATGTGGCTTATTTCTACTTTTATGAGGCTGCTCTAGTTTTTTTTCCAGGCATTTTTTCAGCTGAAGTTTAGACGTGCTTCATTTAATTTCAGTTAATTACATTAAACAGTATAAGATTGCATTTTAGAAACTCTATACTGAGAATGCATAATATGAATCAACCCTTTTAACTGGGTAAAATATGTACTCCTAAATTTCCTATCAACAAGTTTAATGTCTCTGAATTATTTAATTTCGTTAAAAAGACACAGGGATTCGGGTTGATTATAATAAATCAGCAAATAAATGTGTTCTTTGAAGGCTTCTAGCAACTAAGGATAGTGAAAATGAATAACGCTTTTTTCTCATTGATTATTGGAGGCTCTTTTTGTCACAATTAAAAGTTGATCTTTTATATTTCAGGGTAACACAATTGTTCTTCCATTCCTAATATTAACCGTATTATAAATTACTTAGTCGAGTTGTAATTCTATTTATAATGCACACTTTATTTTTACGCACACTGGCTTTTATAGTTCTTATAGGAATTCAGAAATAAGGTGCATTCTCCTTTGTATATTTATGCACATCAGTTTTACGATTCCAAATAAACCCAACTCCCTGCATGATTTTAACACAAGATACCATGTACTCTTCCAAAAGTTAATTTTAATGAGCTTCACTTGCCTTTCATTTTTGCAGACCTTAACTCTTTTACTAGAGAATACTTGTCATTATTGCATTTTTCAGATCAGAATTTATTGTTCTGGAAGAAAAAGTTTGCCACTATTACCTAATGCAGTCTAATTAACCATTGTTTTGTGGTTGTGGTTGTATTTTGTACCCATACCATAGACTGCTTCTAGAATTATGCAGCATTCAAGTTTTTGCTAGCTTTCACTTTTATAATGTCCTTAAACTGATATATTTTTTAATGTGAATGTTTTCTTTTTTTTTTTTATTGTGAGACCAATGAGAGAGCAGATCAATTATCCACATCTTCCACCATGAATATTTATGTTTGTGTGAAAGTGAATAGGAGAGGACTATTAAATGGGAAGGGTTGTTGAATCAAGGTGTGATGGAAACAAGTACAAAGAGCCATAAACATGGATCTCGTCATATTCAATGATGTGTGCAATGTAGCTTGCATTTACATGACGTAACTTAGTGTTGTGGTTGCTGAAACTGCATATTTTAAGTACAAAACTGAACACTCATCACCATCCCACACATTCATGTTTGTGTATATATATATAGATAAAGATATATCTATATATATATATATATATAAATACGCACACACACCCAAAGCCGGTCCTCGCTTATCTGATGTGATGCGTCCTGCAAACCACCGTCGGATAACGGACCGTCGGATTGCGTGTCCATGTTAATCCGTGATGGTGAGCATCGGATAAGCGGTTCCGACATCGGATAATCGGACATCGCACACCCCCTTGAGAAAGATCCCTTGAGGAGGATCGGAACGTTGGAATTTGTGTGAACACTCTGAATACAGTTTATTTGGACTAACCTGGTGAGTGCTATCTTTTTTATCACCTTGCTGGTGATTACATGCAATATATATATATTTATATATATATATGCATTTTTCTACTTTTTGGCAAGATTTATGTATGTATGTGTGTGTGTGTGTGTGTGTGCGCACGCGCGCGCGTGTGTGTGTGTGTGTATAGTATACCGCATGCACGCCTAATGTAAAGGTTACCCAATAACTGTCATAGGTATATGATAAAATATCAATAGACAGTGGTGCTCAAAGGATAAGGATAATATAACACAACAAAAATGTATCCATAAAGCAAGCACACGGGTATACCGAGAAAAGATATGTAAATTCAAATTTTTTATATTTAATAAAAACAGGGGGAGAATTATTAAAAAGGGGGGGTCTCAAAACTAACAATTCTAATGACCATGGAGGCAGGAACGTTGGTGGAAAAATTACACTGATTGCTAAAGTAGCAATACACACAGGAACACAGTGCGGCAGAAACTGTGTCCTGAAGAAATGAAAACAAGGATATAGTAAACCTCATTCAATTGAAGCTAAGCTAGGCTCAGAGTAACAGTGTCAGATGGATAAGTCCTGAGACATATAGAGCATGTTGCAACACATATAGAATTCGTAATTCATCATCAAAGTCTGTAGCACAGAGCAAAATGCAAATAAGTCCTTAATGGTGAAAAGTCAGGGGTCCCCTTCCAACCACTCCCACTCCAAGTCATTAGTATTGTCAGTTTGGAGACCCCCTCCCTTTTTAATATTTCTCCCCCTGTTTTTATTAATTATCAATAAATTTGAATTTACATATCTTTTCTTGGTATACCCGTGTGCTTGCTTTATGGATACTTTTTTGTTATGTATATATATATATATATATATATATATTAGAAAAATATTACTTGTGAGCACATTCACATGTCTTAGACAGGTCTTGAACCCTGCTATTTTCCATTATCACCTAGCATATAGTGCTTCAACTGCAGCAAGGGATTCTTGGAAATGACATGCAAGTGAGCATATATATAGTCAAGAGGAAGAAAAAATGCAGGCACTCATGGGACTTGAAAAAATGCAAAATTGACTTCAGTAAGTCTTATATATAAACCGAAACTTTGATTGATTAAATTATTATTTTGCATTTTTTTTAAATCCCCGTGAGTGCCTGAATTGTTTTCTACTTTTTGACTATCTAATTCAGTTTCAGGAGCACCCAGACAAGCTATTATTGCTATGCGTTCCGTAAACTATAGGCTAGATCCGCAGAGCTCTTCTAATTTTGACCTATTAAGGTTATGTTTCTGAAATAGGGAACGGATTTTATTCTTCTTATTAGTAACGGGGATCCTCAAGCTAATTATATGAAAAATAACATCCATCCATTAAAGTAGTAGCATAGTAGTAACTGGGATTTTCATGTCTCAGATACACATTGTCTAATACCCTGCACTTGCATTTTGGTCAAACTTTAAGATGCATTATTAAATATGCCATGATATATTGACAAATGTATACTTTTTACCCTTATTAACTTTGTCACTTAATTATAATATATAATGTAATAATAGCTGTATAAAGTAAGGGTGTACATTAATGTATATCATACATATCTCAACTATATTAATTAATATATATATTATTAATGTACAATTAACATAAATTAAAAAAGGACATCCTTCATATATTTTAGTTGTACATTAATAAAAATGAAATTATGAATATTGTTGAGGTATGTATAGATATGCATTATTGTACACCCATACTTTATACAGTCATTATTACATTGTATACCATATTAGTTCACACAAAAAAAATCATCATATAATTTATGATGTGTTTCAGACATTGATATGATCCATAATATATATCTTTGTATGACACATGTAACTTTTTGTAATGAAAGTGTTAAGTCCTATACTCATTGCATTGCTTTTCGGCTATTCCAAGAAATAACTCAATGATAATCAGAGTCTGGATTTGAGTAAGGGCAACTTTTAGAAGGTACTAAATATCATAGTATTATTATCATGTGCTAACATTAACAGAAGTTTACAGCTCTACATTGTTAGGTAAATTGTTCATTACCATATGATTTGCATATGAGTAAGAAAACGTTGTATCCATTATTTTTATGTAAAATGCTAGGGCATTGTTGCACTAACCACCTTTGCAGGCATTATGGATATTGATATGTTAAATTGAAATGACTTAACATTAAAAAAAATAGCAAACCTCTGGGGATCTAGCCCTATGTACTAGATAGATAGATAGATAGATAGATAGATAGATAGATAGATAGATAGATAGATAGATAGATAGATAGATAGATAGATAGATAGATATCACACATTTAAATTTGTGATATTGTGTATTGTTATATAAACTTTATGTTTATATGCATGTGTGTTTGAATTTGATTTTGTTTAACGTTACCATACATGTTTATTTAGAAAACATTAATTTCCCATTAGTAAATTCATCACTGTGTATGCAGTGGTGATTAAACTATAACATTAACATATTAATACACATTTCAATAACTCTTTGTCCTACTATAGGATACATTTTTAAATACAAAGAAGTTATTTGGACAATCTTACAATTATTGTTTTAAACCTGCTTCCTAATGGAAATTAGTACAAGTTTGCTTTGGGTTTTTTTTGTTTGTTTGTTTGTTTGTTTATTTTTACTTCGGGCTTTCTGGATAAATATTTGGGGGATAGAACAATCTATATTTTACTACTCACTGAAGACATTTTGCCATCATGCTAATAATTGTAGAACAGAAAAATGTTCCTGTGTAAACATTTTAAGTGCAAGCTCACTAAGATAAAAGGGGACCTCTCTTAAACTTGGAAGGAGACTGGGAAAAGCCAATAAAGATAAGGCATGACAGCATCACTGTAGGACCTGTTGCTCATCAACCTGGGCTTTTACTGGGAAATGCACTTTTCTTTGCAGTCAACCCCTGTGCGAGGCAAGCAAATCTATGTGTGTTATGCTTATGTCGAACCAGCATTCAGCCAAAATCATTTCAGAAGGTCCAACATCACGCGGTTGTACAGGTGACTTGTCTCACCTCCTTTGGATTAAACATTTGCTGGCATTGTATGACAACAAAACATATTGTAACTTGATGGAATTCAGAATGCAGCTCTGGCAGCCGCAGAGCTATATGAGAAGCCAGATTCTTCACATAATTCTTTTAATTGGAACAACATGACAGTTGTACAAAGACGTGCAAAGGTTTCAAGATCATTTGGGTCTTTTCTTTAGGGGAAATCAAGAGAGCACCTTTGTAGATTTGTAATGTTGGTCCAAGAAAAGGTATGATTCAGAACATGCATTCAAGCTCAACATTTTGTATTGAGAAGGGGGCGTACTGAAAGTACCCAAATCTTGGCATTTTTCAATTTTCCAAAAGAAATTTAACATCATGAACATTTGAAATATTTAGAAATCGGTGTTTCCATTTAAACCTTCAGAAAAATCATCCATTGTTGGAATCTGAAGAGCCCATCGGTTTTTTTGCTTTTTTTTTTGCTTTTTTTTTTAACCTTAATTTAATATTAGCCACGGTGGCATATTAAAGTATCAGCCACATACAGTGGCAATAGAAAATACATTTTTCAGAATTATTTTGGCTTCCGCAAAATAACCTTTTTTGTTTAAATGTTTACTTGAGAAAACATATTTAGATAGAATGTAGGCTTGATATTTGCTGATGAGTTAAGCAATTTGAATGATAATTAGTCACTATTAGCCTTTACTACAAAAAAATGTATATATTGGGATGTTATACATCACCTCCCAACCACACACATTCAATATAGTGAGAAGAGGGGTCATCCACAGTTAACAATTCATCAACTTCCATTCATTAGAGTAGAAAATATTATGGGTTATATCCAAGAAGGCAAAATTTGAGCAATTCTGGGACAAAACAATTCCATCATATGTATCAAAGAAAAAAATGTTATTCAGTTCACTTTTGCCTTTAAACCAGTATTCCTAGCAGTGCACTACTGCAGATCTTCACTATCTTCAATAGGGCCAAAGTGTCCATAATCTTTAGGACTATTTTTCTGCTTCCTATTTTAGTAGCATTTAAGGGTGCACCAACACATTTTTCGCCGTCTTTTATTTCTTTTCAATTGCTTTTCTTAGCGAAAAACTAGATTAATATGTTCACTAATCTAATATTTTAAATGAATCACATACACTAATTAATAATTACATAACCTAACACCAAGGAAGCATAATGTGAAGTAAGAAAGTTAAAACCACTTTGAGCTTTAAAGTAAATAGGAAGATGCCAAATAATATGGTAAATGTTCATTGGATTTCACTCTACTGAAATTCAAAATTACGTTATTTTTTAAAAATCTGTAATCGCTGTTCCCACTAAAACATTCAGAAATAATACAAAATATGTGATGTAAAAATTGCAGTAATTAATTGTATCTATGATTTGTAAAATGTAGAAGCCAAAACGAAAACTCTTTCAACTACATTGATTTGTTTAAACTATTTTATTAATCAGAGGTATGTGTAGTTTTTGTGTATTAGTACTTCAAAGATATAAAACAAATAGTTACTAAAGTATTAAAATACACGTGGGGTTAGATATCAAGAAATCATGGCTGCAGATTAGGTAAAAAAAAAAAACCCCGATGGGATAATCTCTGATAAATGTGGTGCAAATTCTATTTTTGTTACCTCACTTTTGCTGCCGGGAGACTTTGATACATAACTCCTACATGTCCAAGGCTTCATTTCTAAGAAGAAAAATCCTTTAAAATTAGAAAAATATTTAGCAACAAACACCACTTCTTTTTTATTTGAAAAACAAACAAAACAAACCTCGCACAATCTCAATGTTGCACATATGGCATAATCGTATATTATGGGGGGGGGGGTTGTGTGTGTGTGTGTGTGTGTGTGTGTGTGTGTGTGTGTGTGTGTGTGTGTGTGTGTGTGTGTGTGTGTGTGTGTGTGTGTGTGTGTGTGTGTGTGTGTGTGTGTGTGTGTGTGTTCAAATAGCTCTTTTTAAACAGACTGATGCTTTAGGCACACATTGTCTTTTTCTTATGATTTGTATTTCAACTATTGTTAACGTAAGGCAATTTAAGAAAAATGTCTTGTGCCACCGTTCATAAAAATGTGAAGGATTTTGGAAAAACAATTGCCTTTGTCTTGCTACCAAAGCACATAACCTCTTAGAAAAACAAAAGTGACTAGACGTCAAAGTAAGTTCAATAGTGGCGCTCACCCACTGTCATTCAAAGAGACACCTTTGCAGTGAGCTGAGTCTCAATGAGCCAAATACCCCATTGTTTTAAATTTTCTCATTATATTTGGTGCCACTTAATAGAAGGAAAAGAGGCATGTGCAGTCTGATCCACAAGTTGGGGAGCTCATAGAAGCACGTTGTTATTCAAATGTAGACCAAATGTGAATCTTTTAGCAAAATTATTTAAAAAAAAAAAGGAATAGAATAATGCAATCAAACTTGTATACTAAATATAATATTTCCCATTCATATATATATTAGTTTAAATCTGTCTATTCTTTTAGGTGTTATTAATTTGTAGAAATATTGTAAATATATTGTAGTCAAGAAAAAACTCTGTAATAATATTCATCATCGTTCTTATTATCATCATCATCATCATCATCATCATCATCATCATCATCATCATCATCATCATCATCATCATCATCAAACTAATACAAGGTTTATTTGTAGATTAATAATTAAGACTATTTGGAATGTTACTAGTATGTATGTGTTCTTAGTAATGTTTAGAATTATATTTATATATATTGACTGGAACTATACATTTATTATGATTATTTTTATTATTACTATGTTGTTTCTGCTGTTTGTATTTTTGATATCGTTGATTTCAAAATACAATGTAGAAAGCTATATTAAAGTATATGTAGTTTTCCGAATATAAATGTTTAGTTGTGTGCACGTTTGTTCACACAACGTGTGTAATGCAGTGAAGGCTTTCTTTATCTGAAAAGTATATAGATAATGCAGAACACTTGAAAGACCCTTATCTTATGGAAAAACTGCTAGTAAATCTTATGCTTCAAATAGCGACTTCGAGGAGAAACCGGCCAAATGTGTAATGTAAAGCACCTACTGTAGCTAGCAGTTATAGCACAAAACTCATCAAACATAATGTGGAAGTGGAGGAGGGGAGGAACTATAGACTAGACTGAAACGTGAAGATTGTATACCTGCAGATTGTACCATTGGATGGCTCTGAGTCCTAAGGCATCTATACACGGTTTACACTGCAATGTGATTAGTCTATGATACGTCGTTTTATTTTTGAGATTTAAATATTGTAATATCAATTTTACTTTTTCAAAGCCTTTCAGTTTTTCTTAGTATATAATAATATATTAAAATGGCGGTTTTATGTATTACATTAGCAGAAAGGAAAACTACTATAAGTTTACATGCATAAAGAATGTAAGGCTCCTACACACTTTCAGTATACGTTTTAAGGCCAGTACGTATATTTCACAAAGTATATAATTTATACGGTACTGTACAAACAAAGGCACTTAGAGACATATTCCCTTCCCATGTCCCTTTTGCTCTTTGTTTTGTATCCTTTCTCCGTCAACATAAAATATAAGCAATTAAGCATCACAAGCAAAGGGGATTAAAAGGTGACTGAGACACTTACACTGATTGCAGAGGGTCGAAGTTCTTTTAAACTTCTCTTATATCTTTGATAAGGGCATCCAAATTTGGGGAAGCAGCATTTCCTGGGGAAAACTGCTGAGAATTTGAAATCCTGATCCCTTATTTTGTTATTGCAATGGCAGAGAAGATGGGTCAGGATCCGGCTTAGGTTCTGCCTGACCGAGTCTGACCGAGGATGGTTTAGGAGCTGTGGGTTGAGGGATGTGGGTCAGCTTCATATGAGGCTTAAAGGCAGCTGGTGGCACCGGTCAAATGATTTCGGCTCAGTGGATGCATTCTGATCAGTGAGCATACAGAGGAGAGAGGAGACATTCCCAGATCCCACGGAAACTTCTCCTTGATCTTCTCTAAAAAAATGTTTCTCAGAGATAGAATATTTGGCCTTCTTTCTCCCTCCCCTTTCAGTCTCCCCCTCCTGCTGACGTTGCTACTGTCAATCAGTCCCAATAGGACTCAGCTCCAGCAATATCATATGCAGAAATGTTAACTGTTTGGTCCTTTCCATATAACATCATGCTACTGCTTCACGCAAATAACTCCCACCTCAATTCATAACTGGCCCCTCTGACCATTAAATGTATATTAATAACTCCTACCTATCTGCCCAAGGTCTGCAAGATAATGCATTCTCTAAAAAAAACCTATACAAGTTGATGAGGGACACCCTTTATCTGATGCTTGCCTTATGCAGGCATCAGAACTGAACAGGTATGTTTTACCATTTGCACACCTTCCCCTTACTGGCTGCACTGTAGAATCAAGTTGTAAAGGCGATGTAATTAATGTACATTGGCAAAGTTGAGACCTGGGCTTTGGTGAAAAATAATCAGTGTTGATTAAGAACTTTGCTCATAACTTTACATTTATGAGAACTACAATGTTTCCCGATGGTGCTGTGGGTGTATTGCACGAAATGGCAGAAAATAACGATCAGGCAACTATTATATCTTCACATTTATCAAAGCTTATTGGCAATCTTCCACTAGCCAGAACAAATGCACTGGATTTTGTATATATTTTTAAAGTATTACAGGGCTTTAATGAACGTTTTCCATTAATATATATGATGCTGTTAGTTTCTTTGATATTATATCAAATATCACTGGGTTTTAGAGTTCACGAGAGAATATGTGTGTGTGAATATACAGTATAATCTGTGCGAACATATTATATTGTCATACTGTATTGACTGTTAATTCAATGATATCTCTAGTCTTTTCCTATTAGTTCGGTGATGCGTTGACCCATTAAATTAATGGACCATTCGGCAGGAAATAGGTTGTAAGGGCATACACTGTAGCAACAATTTATACACCATACATAATTTAAAACTAACGTAAATTATGCATGGCTTGGAAAATTCAGCATGGGTAAAAGCAAAGTTGGAGTTTTCAGTTAATGTACAGAAGTGTGGAAATATTATTATATTACTTAATTTTCTGTGTTTTCATACATTTTTATTTTTTCAAATATGAAAAAAAAATAACAATACAATGTATTTTTTCATTTAACATCTTAAGTCAGGAAGTCTTTTGACATCGCAGATTGTATGTATGTATGTATGTATGTATGTATGTATGTATGTATGTATGTATGTGTGTGTATATATATATAAAATGTGTCACCTATATGCTAATGGTGGAGATATATATATATATAGGAAATAAAAAGATAACTTTTATATATATATAGCAAATAAAAAGATAACTTGTGAGCATATATATATATATATATATATATATATATATATATATATATATATATATATATATATATATATATATATATATATATATTATAATTTGTTTATTTAATTATTTTTTTCAATGCATTCATCTTCCTGCCCGAGATACAAACGTGTAAGATCTCTATTGCAGGTAGTCATAGTGCAAATCCAGATGATATTTGCAGTTGTAAATATGTACAATGTTAGTGTCTAACAATACATTATTATAAAATGTTTTGTGATAAGCGGAAAACGTAAGGATATATAACTGAAGCGGTGGTACAGTATATTACCATTCAACAATAAAAAAAACAAGAAGTAAAAAAAACAGTATTGTATTCTTAATATTTAACTCTAAAATAAAGTAATGCATTTTTTTACAGAAAAATTGGCAATGACTAATTAAATTCACTAATGGCAATTTGCACTTAGTGAATATTCTTTATGTAAATTCACTAAAGGCAAAGCAAAACTAACAGAAACCCAGAGATAGAATAACAAAATCTGCGATATTTTTTAAACCACATTATGTTATATTTTTCAATATAGATCTTTAGGGTTACAAGTATACTGATACTATCCATCCATCTATCCATCCATCCATCCATCCATCCATCCATCCATCCATCCATCTATCTATCTATCACATCATATGATGGTGATGGCAGATATGTCTCCTGTCTCTTTTGTGTCCAGCTTTCCACTACAGAATATTTAAATATACTGATAGACGGATGTTTAGATTCACCACATGTAAAAGCAAATTTGAATTAAGGCTAGCTAACAAAGCTTAACGATTTATTATTAACATAATGATGATAATAGCTATAAATAATGCAACGATTACACAATGTCAAAAGAGAGTATGACCTGGGAACAAACAAAAAAAAATAGATTATGTCCCAAATATTTCTGCCGAATTAGAAATTGCTTACAGTTAAATTATAAACATGGTCAAGTGGGCAGTTTTCAATAAAATCAAAATTAAGTTAAAATTATTATTTTTTAATTTGGGGGAAAAGGTTAATGCTTGGTGTTGGAAATATGGTTTCTTAGTCAGTTCTGAACAATGGCATGACTTGACTCTGCTATTGGCTATATATCACCAAACAAAGCAAACTATTCAGTTAGTGCCAAAGGCTATTAAGGAGCCAACCATCTAGACGGTAATAAATAAATATTTTGGAAAGTCTGTGGAATGTCATGCTAGTGGATATTACTACATTTTAAGGTCCTGCTTCAATGTATTGACTACAGGTTGTGTTCAGCGTAAATTTTGAAAGACACAGGGCAGTGTCCAACACAGCTAGAACCAAACAAATTACAAGACTGATGGTATTTTCTCTCCACTTTCATTGCATTTACCCAACTACTGTTGGGATAAAATGGTCCTTCCACTATGCTGATCTGTGTGAGAAATTTGTAAGGGGTCTGGACCAAAGCTCCCTCAACATAATTGCTCTTTTTACTCCACTCATATTTACTCAAATAGAAACCACTCCTGCTACATTTTCTTAGAATGCCTCTCACATATTTTGTACGTGGTTTTTTTTTTAAAAAAAAGTTCATTTTGAGTTATGGTGACCTCCTTGACTTTCATAGAAAAACAGCAGTCATAAAAATGGTTAATCGCAATTTGTTAGGTAGTTAATTTTTTTCGCCTAAAACGTATACTTTTTAAAAAATGTTTTAATTACTGTATACACTAAATAATACACGTTTTTGTCTTGTTCACCATGACCGCGCTGATTGCTGAAACTAATTGGGATGATCCAAAGCCCTCATCTGTTTAAAACTGATAACTAGAAGCATCTCCAATTTTCCTTATTTTTAATCCCTTTTTGATTGGGCAGCTAATAGCGCCATTGTTGTATTGTTAAAAGATCTCAATTCAATTGTAATGCAGCCACCGAAATAGGAACGTATTGATGCAGTAAAACTGAAGTTTATATAAATGAAGAGCAAAAAAACTTAGTCAAATGTTGGCATTCAATGGAAATCCATTAATTCCAAAACAAACCTATATAGGCATTTATAAAAAATAAATACAAAAAGAAGTATATCAAGGTAGTATATTTTGAATCATAAAATAATTCATTTTCAATATAATACATTGCATTTTTTAATGTAGAGATGCTCTTTAAAATCTGAATAAATAATGTGTTTTAAATACCAAGTAAAGCAATAACTTTTCAGCTGGATTATACATTGAATTAATCAATATTAATAACAGCTTTCATATAAGATGTAACGAGTATGTATACGCGTCTTGTATTAATCATTTAAGACCGATGATGTCTTCTAAATTTCCATAATAAACCCTTAAGTAACAGTTCTAAATATTGTGTGGTTGAGCCAACGCTATTTGCCCCTTTATCTAGAAAAATAGATCTATGCAGTCTTCTGGCATTTGTGATACACCAAACACATTATCGTTTTCATGTTGCTTCAGTAAGAGTTGTCAAAATCTGTATATGCAGACAATGGGAATAATAGAGGGGAGTAAATGAGAAATTAGGAAAAAGAAAGTACGAGAGGCAATAAAAATAAAAGAATAATGGAGAAATATATTCGAATCTAGAATTCCAAATCCCTTAACATTCATTTAATGTATTCTTTTATGTTATACTGTATTAAATACTAAAGAAGAATATAAAGAGAGAATTCTTACCAACTATATCAGCGGTGATCTTCTGAGTGGGACGTTTAAATTCTTTTTTTCCTCACAATCTCAAATTTGCACAGGCGACCAATTCTCCAGCATACCGAGAGTTTAAGAAAGACAATGCTATAAAACTACTGATTCTTTATGGCAAAAATTTTATCAGATTTTCTTGAAAGTGAATTTTAACCAAACTCACTCCCACCGTCACGTGGTCTAGAAATTGGGAACAGGAGCAGAAAACCTATACAGGGGTCAACCACTTAATGAACCATTTTCCCACTCTCAAAAAAATGGCACAAGGGAAGATAAAGTGATGTTTTCCAGGGACTAGGATGAAGCATTCACATGGCCTGGTAAGAACTCCAGAAAGGCAACCAACATAGATTATACTCAAACTTTTAACAATTATATGTGGACCACGCCTCATGATTAATACCTCTATTTTAGGGCCCTGAAGAATACTATTAAACAAATATGTTTCCGTGCAGAAGTAAAAGTTAATTCTTTGTGTTTTCAGTGTTGCATAGTGCACATCTATTTGATTAAAAGCCAAGGTCATTCATGTGCTCATTTCTACCCAAATGTCACCCTTACATGATTTAATGGAGTTAAATATATTTGTAATAATAGCAGTGCTGTATACAATGGTATAACTGTTAATTTTCCTTAAATGCAACATTACTCCCCATTGTTGTATGACTGGAGCTAATAGTAGAAGATAATATAATTGAACAATTTGTATACATTTATTGTTATCATCTTAAAATGTGCTGGTGCATTTATTTTAGAGCATACTTTTCTTAGTATTTCTTGAACATCCTGTGAATAGAACAAATTAATTAATAAATCGGCTTATAAAATAAAATGTCATGTTTATTTTTGGGCGTTGTTCTGGATCCATTAGTCAAAGATCAAACATGGAAGTCCGTGCGAGTATTTGATTTGGTTCAGCTGCAGTGGAAGTTTCCCGGGTTATTTGTGCAACTTTATTTTATACTGATGTTGGATTTTGGCATTAACTATCCATTCATGGAGGACCTGTATTAACTTCAAACACACAACTAATGCAAAAAAGTGGAAATAACCATCTCTATGAGAAGCTAATAAACCAGTATCATTTCCAGAGCCTCTAATAACCTCGAAATGTTTATATTTCATTGCTAAATTCTTTTGTGTGTTAATATTGACACTGCGATCTCGAGGGACATCTTTAAACCCAGGTGGAATTGTGTCCACCCTGGATAGAGGTGAATCCTACACACGGATCCTCAGATTTCTTACTTTAAAGCAACCGCACGATCTTTTGCCAATTTCACGTCAGCGATGAGATTTTAAAGATAGAAGAACACGAATAGCTAAAACATATCATCCATGTGGAATTTCGATAAAAGTCCAAGTGTGCTATACTGTGCTATACAGTATATACAATACATACGATATGTGTGTGTGTGTGTGTGTGTGTGTGTGTGTGTGTGTGTGTGTGTGTGTGTGTGTGTGTGTGTGTGTGTGTGTGTGTGTGTGTGTGTGTGTGTGTGTGTATACACACACACACACACACACACACATATCGTATCGTTTGCACTTCACAAAATGCTATTTGATCATTGAAATTGTGTGTGTATATGTATGTGTATATATATATATTAACAATTTGTTAATCCCAATGAGGGTTATGCACTTCACAAAATGCTATTTGATCATTGAAATTGTGTGTGTATATGTATGTGTGTGTATATATATATATATATATATATATATATATATATATATATATATATATACACACACATACATATACACACACAATTTCAATGATCAAATAGCATTTTGTGAAGTGCATAACCCTCATTGGGATTAACAAATTGTTTATGCAGTTGTTGAAGCAGCAAGAAGTCAAAGAGCTAAATAATGAATAATACGATGTGCACTGTTTTTAATTAATTCCATCATTGGAGAGTCACCACTACCTAACAATCTGTGAATATATGGAAATCTTCTCAATGAAGCCCCAATGTCTACACCATTAAATGCAAACCGGCTACAAGAAAAGAAATTTATGACCCAAGGATTTACCTTATCGCAGATATAGGCCAGGTTAAAATACATGCTTTTAGTGTAAACTCAAGAATTTGGACTCAATTTTGAAAGAAGGATAAAGGCGGTAATTTATAGATTGTGTTCACTTTTTGAAAGGGAATTGGCTTAATTACATGATTCAATATGGTTCTAATTTCATGGACAGCATGAGAGCATTGTAAGCTTTATTTACAATTAGTATCCAGACAGTGTAATCTACATAGCTCTAAAATAATTTTGAAATAACAGTAAATTAGCGTAGAAATGGATTTACAATAAAATTGTATGTGATATAAGGCTAATTGAAAAAAGTAAGGTAGACAAATATTATGAAAAATACAATTTGATTACTGACAATGTCTCCTGAAATAATAAACATTATATGCAATCCGATATTATATATATATATATGTATATATATATATATATATAATACATTATTTGCAATTGTTGGATCTTTGCATGTTTTTTAATGGTTGTATTCATAGCATAACTCGAGTAATAAAACATCTCAAATGTTAGCTGTGTACACGTGTGTTTAACAGTACATACTGCAAATGCTGTTGACCATAAAGTTGCCCTACAACTTAATGCACTTTTTTTATTTTCAATTTGTAATCACAGCTGATGCCACGTTCTTATATAATTCTGAATCCCCTCCTCCTTTATAGTCATTCCATTTGAAGTATGCCAGGGAAGCTTTCAAGGTATAACTTCCCGTTAGTAATTAACCAGTGTTAGCCAGGAGAAATGTACCTTTATTAAAAGAACCCCAAATAATAGAGTAAAAAGTATACATTTATTGGTAAGTGATGTTTTTGATGAAGGTTTCCAGGACTGCTCTTCAAGTATCATGCACAGACCACTGAGCGCAATACCTGACTGCATCTTATATAAAGACCCTCGTTAACCAATGGAAAACAACTCAAATGTACTATACATTGTTTTAATACACTTTTGGTTATGTTTAACATATCATGAGACTGATTTTGTATATTTTCTGTTACATGCTACCTTCCTCTTTGTTAGTTCAAAGGAAGTGATCTTAATTGTAGCCAAATTATTATTTAACCAACAATTATGTCACGTTTTCCTAGGCTTTCTGTAGATGTTCTCTTCACAACCTTTAATTAATGCGATTAGTTTTGCTGCTACTTATTTCAATCTCTTTGTTATGCGCTAATTATATAATTAGTTAAGGTAATTCATTAACAAAAGACTTGAGGTGTACTAGTACAACGTTTACATATACTGTAATTAATATGAAACATGAAAAGGAATGTTATTGCATTCAACTGTCTTCAAAGTTATTGTAACTTGCTTGGCTACTGGTGTTCATTGATCTGTGTATTCAGCTCTACAATTCTCACGTCATCAGAGCAGTGGGTTTTTTTCCCTGAGCATTATAAAAAGTTTAAAACACTTATGATATGTAAACAGAGCAAGTGACTGCATAGAAAAGCTGTCAAGTTCCCCTCTTTGAACTTTCCCATTCAAATTCCTTTATAAGGATTACGAAATAAACTGAAAATATTCTTTGTCCCCAAGCCACAAATATTTAACTGCGCCAATATGTTCCCAACTACTTGCAAATGTGACCGGTTGCACATTATTTATCAGACACAAAGACAGCACGTTTATATCTATCAGATAAATGAATAACATTATTTACAAAATATAATCTTATTTAAATATTTTCAATATCTTATCAGATTCTTTGTTCTTTAATTGTGATTATTTAAAGGCTCTATTTGTTTAATCTTGTCAAAACACAAAATACCATCATGGTCACTTAAAAGTAATGTGGATACTCCTCTTTGTATGTTTTGCTTCTGTTAGAACTATCAGTCTGGGGTTGGAAAGAGGATCTGTTTTTTATTTATCAGCAAAAAAATAAAGCAGTTAGTGTAATGACACTAGAACAGATGGAAATTAGGTTAAAAGTCCTCAAACTGTATATGTGCAAAGAGTTTCTGTCATCCACGCTTCACCATATGGGGAAAATTATTAACATTTTAAAATAAAAAGAAGACTGATAAAATGCCCACTGTTAAACTTTGCTGATTTCCACCTTTGTCAAGCTACTAGAATTTTACTGCACTTGGTTACAATAGTTAGACATTTGAAAGACATTGCTTTCAACTATCCATCAATTTCCAATTAAAAAGTATTACAAATAACTGCAATACATACATTTTAGTACTAGGCAAGCAGGCATTTAAAAAAAATTACTGTGATTTATGCATCAACACATTGAAAAAATGAATTATGAAAATGTGTATTAATTGCATCCTATTAATATTATTGTAATTATTGTTAGTAATGTGTGAATAAATTAAAATGTGTTATTGGAGCCTTTGAAAATGATTCATAGATTTTGTTTTTATGAGGTTTATGGAGAACAATGCAAACTTTCTCAGATGTACTGTAGATGTGAGTGTCCAATAAGTTGAAAACTTCAACGTTGTTTCACAGAGATGTACTAGGTTTGTAAACCTTTGCAGTGTCAGGAGAAGCTTTGTATGTTTTATAAAATGACTACAGCACTGCCACAATCAGACTGTCAGCACTCCTAAGATAGAGTGTTAGATACATAGACTTAACATTGATATTTTTACCTCGTTTAGCCATCATTGTGTATTAATAAGACGAGAAGAGTTTGCTGTTATTTTTTCAATGAGTGAGCTTTAAAAAAAATCAACAGTGAAACTTAAAATTAGTTTTGTCATTTTGTTTGAGACCCAATTTTGCAAATTTTTTTTTTTTTATCACAAGTGAATACCATTTACCTTAAGAATAGAGTTAAGTATCAAAGTTTTCAACTGACTGCTTATCTCGGTCAGAAAATATTAATCAAAGAAACAAAATGACAAATGTAAAAAAAATTATCGATACATTTGGTGCGATTTTTTTGTTCCAGTCTTGTAACCAGAAGATTTTGATAAATGACACCCTATGTATGTATTATGATGTAGTTAAAGAGGAGTGCGAGATGATTAATGCCTGGTTCACAAAAAGTCTTTGGCAGCGTTTTATGTATCTTGCCGTTTCTTTTGTGTAAAAGGTGGGTAATGTGGGGCAGGGTTTGTGCAAAAGTCATGGTACAGCCTTAAATCCCTTGTCAGCATCTGGGGCCATAACTTCAGTTATTACACTTTTAGATTTGCAAGTTTTATCAATGAACTGGAAGTCCAACATAGGATGGATAGTACTGGGCCATTCTAATTCCTTAATACATATACCTCAACAGCCTATTATGAACACTTGGTTTGTATTTGGAAATGTTAACTTAATTTCGTCCAATTTCAAGTACTGACCTGGTATCAACATCGGAAAACTTGGCAGCAGATCAGAGATTCAATAATTCAATATTATGTATTTTTGTATAAATTAATGAGTGAATTATATGTATCATAAATAGAACAGAAGTAAACTCAAGCAGTGAATTTTAATGTGCTTTTGAATTTGCTTGGTGAACTAAATATTACGATTATGGGGTAGATTAGATAAAGGGAATGGATTTATATATTTTTTCTAGTGAAGGGAAAGTAATTCTGTACTTTGCAACAGCACTTATTTACAATAATAATAATAATAATAATAAAAACCCATTGAAATGGGTAAATGTTGGGATATTTTTGCTATATTTAAATCCAAAGTCCGCATATTGCCTATGTACCATGTGTATTTAATAAATATGATTGCTGATATTACGTTTTCAACAGGATAACCCCCTTTTATTCTCAGAAAGAAATTGAAGTTGTAGTTTTTCATTAGTATTACATAATTCGGGAGATTATAATAAAATATTTTTAACAAAGAGGAAATTCAGTGAATGTTGAAATTGTCAGTAAACTAATAAACCAGGTTGAACCAGATTTAATAATTTGATTGCAACCAGTCGTTTGGAAAAGCAGCCACTTACTTTTTATATTTGTAATTTATTTCAGTGATCAATGTAGATCCATAAACAATCCCATGGTGGATTATACATGTCCTTAAATAAAACAATAACTAAAAACGTTTCTATTTTTGTGATCATGTTTATAATAAAGTGTATATCTCTGCTTTGTAACCAATTTGTAAACCATTTTGCTCACCTGTCTTGGCAAACTGTTTTAAAATAAATAAATGCATCGTGGTTTTTTCTTTTTGCAATTCATTACACACATTTGTTTAAACATCTGTAAACAAAAAAAAATAAAAGAGTAAAGTTATAGCTGGTCAATGTAACACCAATGAGAATTTTGAGCATTAGAATTATTCAAGCATCCTTGCCTGTGGTGGAAACTTTGAACAAATATCTTGTAGTCTCCAGAGCTAGAGGGAAAAAGCGTAATTACTAATTAGAAAAGCCACTGGGAAATAAAGGTATTTCCCCAAGAACTAATTGGCGTTCCAATACAGAAATAATATACATCAACCTAGTGTGATTTTTGGCCTTTTATTCTTGTTGTTGGATTGCAGTATAGCTAGCTATTGGTCACCTGCTCCGCAGTAACAGCTCATTTTTGCTACCTAACGTATCACGTTATTGGACAGCAGTTTTCCAACATTAGGTTACAAAAAATACTTATATCTGGCCTTCTGTGTTATTCAGGCAGAGGAAGAAAGTTGGGTAGAAACTGTCCTGCATCAACTTGTTTATCTGTCACTGACTGTATCCATTATTCAGTGATGACCTACTCAGTAACTAAAAAAACGGTTATGCTAATATTCGCTGTATATTATTGAAGTACATTGTACATATAAATGTATAAGGAAATATTTCCAACACTAGTGATCACTGCCCATTCATTTCCAGTAGTTAATCGAAATATCTCTGTAGTTACCAGGATATGCTTTTAACATTAGTGAATTACTTTAACCAGCATGATGAACAATAACTAAATGGTCCAATCTCGAATTCAATTGAGTACCTGGAAATCTTGTTTAAAACTTTTCCAAACAAAAACCCGCATTTTATTTTATCATCCAGGGTTTGTGTAAACACTCATTGGTGCTGCAATAATGGGGTTTCGCAGTAAGGCATTGTATGTAGATGGAACCAGAAGAGGAAGTTTTGTGGTTACATGTTGCAGTGTGCACGTACCTGATGTACCAAGAATGTTCCTGTTGGTCCCATAAAAGGATTTAGATATGCAAAATGATCTACATGACCTCATTGCGATATATGTGTCTTATGTCTTAGATGCATTTTCCTACAAACACATGCAGTTTTGAAAATCCCTTTATCAAGCTTCATCACGTGGTCTCTTATTACAGCAAGTTAATGATAAGCCACAGAACGCTCCAATATATCAAAATATACTTGCGATTCTTGCACGGATGCACCAATTTCCCCAATGAAGTCCTGCCATTTGTGAGAATATAGTATATGAAATAAGACAAAAAAATGAGAGGGCACCGCGGTTTTGCTTCAAAAACTTGTATTAAAGCGCACACCAAAAATCAACGTTTCGGCTATCTATATGTAATATATGCCATATTATTTAGAAAGGCTATAGGATAGCCGTAACGTTGATGTTTGGTGTGCTCTTTAATACACCCTTTGAAGCAAATCCGCAGTGCCCTCTCTTTTTCTTACTTTATTTCATTTACTCTAATTTCAACAAAACACTTCACTCACAAGGTACATGAACCATTCAACTTCACTTCATTACATTGGTCATACTATTTTTCATTTGCATTACGGTCAGTAGAGTAGGGACTGAACAAGAACGTTGTTTCCGGATCAGATCTATATCAGGAAATTGTATCATAGACTGCACAGGAATAAGAGACCAAACATACCTAATGTGATAATGAGTACAACAGAGTTACAGTGCATAAGAGAACATAATTGTTAATTGAGAAAAGGATTTAATGGCATACATGTGGACAACAAGTAATATGATGGTATTGGCAAATATGCGTGAGTAATGCATTTGAAAGGTGGACTAAAACTAGAATATAGCTGAGGGATAACTCTGCTTCTGTAAAATAAGTGTCTTACTGTGAGTATTGCCAGAAACCTCTCCAGTGAAGTCAACAACACGAAGTAGATGGTTTGATTGAGGCAATGTGGCGTAGAATGGCTACCTGTCGTTAATAAATGTGTTATTTGACGAGATTTAAGCTGCATCTACGTGTTACGTATTACACTCATATAGTTGAATTATCCGTGTACAACCAATTGACTGCCTCAAAATAAAACAACAAACTAGTTGCAAAAACAGCTGAAGTCCCCCACATGCTCAAGTCCCCTAATATTTATGTTTGCAATCTCTTGCGACTGAGCCTAATTTATATTATTGTAATAATACTGTATCAAATAATACTGCAAGTCATATAAAAATGCATCGTAATTTGAAATGGAAATGTGACAGATGACTTGACCGCATCATGAACACCTTAAAGAAGTCAGATGTAAATAATTTTGCCCTTACATCTGCACACACATAATTTTAAGATCTCTGTTTGTACATTTTACCAACCCCCCTACTCTGGAAAAGTCCTGTAAACGCCTTTAAAAAAAATCCCACAGTCAAAATCATTTAAGAATAATTACAAATAATGATATATTCCTTCCAGGTTAATGTATGTATGTATGTATGTATGTATGTCTTAATTTATATAGCGCCATTAGTGTACATAGCGCTTCACATTAGTAATACAATAAATGCTTTTATTTTCTCCGCAGCACTCAAAGGAATTGTTAGCAATATATTTTTACGTCCTTAACACTTTTTAATATTTGCAATTTTAAAGCTACAATATTTTGCAATACATTTTTTTTTGTACAAGTTCTTGCATTTATCATTGTTACACCTCTGTTGCATTTTGAAGAATGAATGAAAGCGATCAAATGAGAGCAGAAGAGGATGCTATTGAAGGATTCACACAATCCAGGTGATTTAAAAGAAGTCTAGAAAGATTGTTACAATATAATAATGCCCTAAAAGGGAGAATTATTGCAAGTAAGTGATGTTAAATCAGTCTGTTTATGACGTTTTTTAAGTCATAAATATACAATGGGGGCATTATGTATCAAGGTGCGTTTGCAGTCTGAAAAAACATTTACCTGCATTATAATTGCATCTATATGTACAAGCATTATACTGAGGAGACAAAAAGTATGAGAGTGCCACTTCACAGGAGTGCCGATGTGATAAAACACAGGTGCAAAACATAGCCCCAGTCTATGGAAAGAAAAATAACACTGAATGCAATCGCTTTTTGTTCTTTAATTAAGTTTCCGAACACTAGTGCAAAAACACAATATTCATCAAATTACCCCATGGTTACACGGCCCCAAATGTTTTTTTTTTAAATTACATGTATGCAATACATTGGTATCTTAATTAGGGGATTTCAAACTTTTCCCCCCAAATTTTGCAAAGACTTGTATTGATGTATCAATATCACTCAACATTTTTCTGGTTTTAAATGTCATAAAACTACGTTTTTATTCTGAATAAAAAATGATCTTTTTTTTTTTTAGAGTAATTTCTTCTTATTTATAAGATCAAATAAATAGTACACACTCATAAGAATTATATTTCAGGTTGGGTATTTAAACGGACACATGGAAATATACGACTTAATTGCAGATCCATTGGTGAGGAAATCATCTTGATTATTTGTCTAATACATTAAGTGCAGTATGTCGCTACCTTGATAATAGTTTGAAGATGCATATTAGGCACGTTCTATAGTGCTGGGCGCGTGCTAAGCCGTGCGTGGATTTTTAGTTGTCTGACGTTAGTCAGCCTTTCTATAGAAGGGCCGCCACGCACGCACGGCAGAGAGAGGGGAGCCGACAGACAGCGGCGAAGATGAGGAAATTCATCTTTTCGCACGCTGCCTGCGCTCAAATGTATGTATGTGTGTATGTATGTATGCATGTATGCATGGATGTGTGTTTGTATGGATGTGTGTGTGTCCCGGCACAATATACACGAAAAGCATGCGGCACGTGCACGCGCGTTCGCATTGGAACGCGCGGCTGCACGGCCGCATGCTGTATGTTAGGCTAAGGCCCTGGTAACTCCGCTGCAATGCGCGCCCGTGAGATTGGCGGCGCGTGCAGCCGATGCCCCGGTCTGCAGCTCACTGCAGGAAGAGAGGGGGAGGGAGGGGCCGTG